>NW_020210953.1:128022-156231 GCF_003070985.1 Temnothorax curvispinosus | reverse complement strand
ATAAATAATTTTAAAAAGTATGAACTGTAAGTATCATAATATCATTTCATACAAATAAAACGAAAATTATGTAGGATGTCAAAATTCTACATAATTTTCGTTTTATTTGTATAATAAAGTAATATATTTATGATACTTTTTTATAGTTTATATTTTTTAAAATTATTTATAAATTTATTAAACGTAATTATTTATTAATTTCTTGAACGTAATTTAGTTGAAAACAAGTATACATATAAATAAACGTCAAGTTTAAATGCAAACGAGACAATAATCCCTCAGCTTGTTTGTATCGTAATTCTACATAATAACGCACAGGCATAACGCATTGCAGGGTAAAAAGGGCTCGTTCTGCCTGGCCGCGGAATATTTATCGTTTTGTCAATCTCTCGGCGACGACGTTTCATATATATTCCGCGCTGCGTAAATTCTCATCCGCAGACCGCCGCGTTTATTTGCTCGGGAAAATATTCCCAGGTTCGGGCTCGCGTTTCGCCCTTGTTTTCTCGGCCGCGTAGTCGCCAATTTCGGAAACTCGGCCACTTTGCAAATACTCGTTCTCCCGTTTGCGAAGCTGCGACAAGCCCGGAAAGACATCGCGGACGTTTGCCAGTCGACGCGCGACAGTCCCCGACGGGTATACCCAAGTGCGTCCTATTGACACAAGTCACGTGGCACCGACGTCCATGGGAAACCCGAGATCGAAAGCCGGAATCGACGGATTAGTCCGGCGAAATTCGTGCGATGCCCGGCGTCTCTTCATTAACGACGAAAAGAAATTATTCTCATTTTTGTATTTGAGAAATTCGAATATTAGCTTTTATTAAGAGCGAGATAACGTTTTATTGAGATTATAATTATTTTTGAATTAAGAGCGATATGAAGCCCATTTAGCTATATGCGGAATATTCCCAAATACCTGACCTAAATTTTGATTTGAATTGTGGTCACAGAGAATTCTAGACCATGTATATATGTTATGTATATGTTGCATATTATATACATGTATAATATTGGAGAAGCATAAATATATATTATACACCCACACATATATATATGTATAATATCAAAAGCATAAATAGATAAATAAATAAATAGATAGATAGGTAAGGAAGAGGAGAGTAGGAATATACCCAGAAACCAAGCTTTTATATGGAATTTATAAAACTTTAACTTTTAAACTTTTACTTTCAAGGAAGTTCTACACTCTTTTTCTTCTCTCTATCGTTCTCATTTTTATTCTCATTCTCTCATTCTCTCACACATTCTCTTTCTTTCTCTAACGCAATATATGTGAAAGAAAGTCAAGAAAAAATGATAAATAGAAAAATCCTTGATGTTTTCAAAGCGACATCCGAATATGGGAAAAGTATCATACAAATATTATTCTTTACCGAGATCACACCAGGCCCCACGCTCTCGATTCATATCCGGTCTGCGTATGCGTTACGCAAACTACGATTGCACGTAGGCGATTTTTCCCTGGGATTCCAATTTGTTGGTGGAAAAAAAACGTAGATTTGCGACGCACGAATTTGTTTTCGCGAAAAAATATATACTGTTTCGCTTGCCAAACGTTTTTTTTTAAACAAACGTCACTGACGAAAAACATTTGTATATTTCACCTGCAATCGCGAACGCGTAAAACATCGGCAGTTTATATTTGAAATATAACTAGAGCGACAAAAAAACATTTTGGGAACGCGTTCTTCGACGAATGTATTTCTACGGTTTTTGCGCAGAGTGCATTTTTTAAAGTGAATATTTTTATAATTTGATTAGGATAGTGATTGTGTGAACTATTTTTTAAACTGTATATAGGGAAAATTTCTGTAATAGATACTTTTACGAAACATTAAGCATTGGATATGAATAAATAGCGCAATTTTGCTTTCTGATTTCTCGCAGTTAAAAATAAATCTTTAATACTTTAATTATCGCTTTTTTTCCACGTTAAATGTCGCTTTGTAGATCGCCAAGTATCATTATCTTCCTTTGGCGTTCTCTTTAAGAATTTCTTTAAGTCCTTCATAAATTCTCATTTCTTATGTGTGAAAATCAAATATCTCCTCCTTCCTCATCCCGCTCTCTTTCTCTCTCGCCTCAGGCAAGAAACTTTATTCATACGTCGGGAGCTGTGAATAGCGGCGATGTTTGCCGTACCAGATATTAACTGTATCTATGCAGTGTGCCCACTGGGTTCAGGATATTATGATCGTTCTTGGGGCATAATTAGTAATCCCTGGCACGTGACAGCCACGTGACTGCGGCTCATGCAACGCGTACACCTTGGCCCCAGAAGGGCCCGTATAAACGATCCGCGGGGTGGCACTAACGGGGGATCCGAGATGGTCGAACGCTCGCACGTGCCATGCCCCGAAAAGTTCTTCTGTAAGTATCGTCGGTTTCATTGATTCATGCGTTCCGTCACACCATTTTGTGAATTTTTATTTTACCGTTTAAACGGATGCGTTTTACGTAAGTCTTGAGTAGACATCTTATTTGAAGTTAATTAAATTCTGGCCCTTGGAACAAGAAAATATATATAATATATGAGCTCTTTAGCTACTTCAATAAGTTTTTAAAGTTTAATATTTGTGTGATTAGCAATTAATTGCAATAAACACTTTGCATGCGGCATGTTTCAGTTTTATATTAAACCAAGAAAATAAATCTTAATTAGCTATTTATAAATCTTAATTAGCTATATATATTAGCTATTATAATTAATTATTTGGATGATTATTGCCCAAAATATACAAAATGTTTTTATATAAATAATATTATATATAAACTAAGTGATATATATAACTATTAAAAATATTTAAAAATTCTTTGATAATTAATATAAGAGCATTTTATATTACATATCTATATCAAAAGGAAAGAAAATATAATAATATAAATTAGAACAGATACAAATTATACGTGAATAGTCTCTTTTAAAAAATACATCTGCTTTATTAACTCTCCTATTGATTAAAAATATTTGTTTATCAGAACAGCGTGTATTCTTTTTTTT
Organism: Temnothorax curvispinosus; assembly: GCF_003070985.1. Lineage (NCBI taxonomy): Eukaryota > Metazoa > Arthropoda > Insecta > Hymenoptera > Formicidae > Temnothorax > Temnothorax curvispinosus. Next base: position 153,209 of record NW_020210953.1, on the reverse strand, counting down.
ACTGTAAGTCAATCGTACCCCTGAAAACCAGATCAACAGGCTCGATAAACACAATCCGCAATACATGCCCGACTGCCTTCATAACAAATTCAACTCGATATTTATTTCATGCGGAACATGAAATGCCTTTGCCCGTGATCCCGATAGCGTGTGGGAGAATTTTATTGCCGTAATGTGCACGAAATTCATCCCACACAAATATTAGACCGTTCTGGACAAATTCTTCAAGTGGGGATATTAACATTTATGATCGATGTCATTGTTTACGAAAAATTAATTTTATTTTTTTTTTTTAACTTTAATTGAGCCAAGAAAATAATTATATTCTCACAAAGTTCTTGTAAATTTATAAAGTTAATCTTTCAAAATTTTTAATAATTCGAGAAAAATCATGAACATTACGAATAAACATTTTTTCAAGAATGCAAAAATTTTCAAATATGCTTTATTGACCTTCGATGAATACTTTAACATTAAAGATTTGTAAAATTTATCTTCAGCATTGCAATATGTGTCCGTGTGTATGTATGTGATGTGGCGCATGCAATTGCGATTACAAATCTGCGATAGAGATCGCTTCGAACACCGCGTAGATTCACGACGCACGAATATTCCCACCGCAGCGAAGTCATTTTCACTAAACCGGGGTGCAAGCCGCATTTATAACCGCCAGTAAATGGCCATTAATTATTTATGTGCGGCGAGGTATAACGACTTCAGCGCGTGTCGAAGCCTTTAGCGCTCTTTCACTGGCATTACAGCGAAAGCCGCTGGGGCGTCACCTTACGTCCTCCATTCCCGCCCGAGAAGGATGTGGACGGCTTTATTATCGATACATCAAGCTGGTAAACTATCCCGATGTATGCGCCTTTCTGATCATTAATTTATAATCAATATTAATCTAATTATTATTCAATTTGATCATTTAAAATTCACAATTTTGTTATGCAAAACGGAGCTTGCTTGAAAAGATGATATTCAGAAATTGTCGGGGTAGCAAGAGACGGTTATTATTATTAGGCCATATGAGGCCATATGTCCATCCTTTGCTTAATACAATTACGTATACAATTACGTTGAATTTTATATCATGATGTTTTCTGCCACAATTATTTTTAATGTTTCCCAATAATGCATCGCTCATTATTTAGTCACGCGAGTATTTTAGAGAGGCTGATAAAACGAAAAATAACCGGCCGGTCTTTCCTCGTACGTGTAATTTTATGTGAAAATATAATGACACTCCGGGAGTTTCTATTGACAATAAGCTATATCGTGTCGCGCTATCGGAGCGCTCCGGTTTAATTAACATCGTCGCGCTCTCATATCTTACCTTGATAGATACTGAAAATGATAACGCTGTGTGGACAGCCCTCTATTCTCAGGAGATGAAAAATATTGCCGATTATGCGTTATCGTTTTCAAACATTGACATATGTTGGAGTTTCTTGCGCGAACTAATAAATGCGCTTTAAGACAATTATCTCTGTTTAATTTAAAATAATTTTTTTTCTCATCAAACTGATAGCAAAAAGTGTCTTATATTAATTTATTCAGCAAGAATAGAGAACAGAATAAAAGCATCTATAGAAAAATATTTAAAAAAGAATAATATGAATGAGCAATAAGATTTTTGTCAAATTAATAGAAAGATAAATTAAATTTTTTACATATTTCTTGTTACAATATTATAATTTAAAAGAAAGAAGAAAAGAATTAAAAAATTAGATTAGGATTAATAAAATTAAGATGTTATAAAAAGTAACAAATGGTTTTCAAATTAAACAATTACTAAGCCCAATATCTTTCTTAATACAAAATAGCGGATAATTATTCAAACATTTTTTTTATTTCTCATTAAATTATCAAATAAAGTTTGTTATCTACAAAAAAGATACGAAAGAATTTTAAAAAAATCATGCTAATTAATTAATTAACACTTTTTTCCACGTAACAACGGATTTTTCAAAAATGATATGTTCTTCGATGACGCGCGTTTCATTCCGTTGGATGTCCATCAATTTTTCGGAAACGGAGAGAACGCCAGCAAGATGGCGGCTTTTGTCGACGCTCCAGATCGCTGCGGATAAAGGGGCTCTAGCTTGGTACAAGGGATCAACATGAGCTTAACGGCAGGCGCCAATATATCTACCTACCCCCCCACATACCAACCAAGCCGTCAAGCTGTGGTATTAAACGGGGCATGCGTGAGGTCCACGGTGGTTGGTCACGTGTACGCCTTCAGCTTTCCTTTTTGTACACGTAGATTTTAAGGGATTCTAAGAAAGCGCGCGATACTCGTCCGCCACATTCGTCTGGCAACGATATCATTAAAGCGATAGCTACGAGCTAAAGCTTTAATCGATCTCCTCTATTATATAAAGCAGCGCGATTCTCTCTTAAAGATTGAAGAACTGTTACTAGTTGTATCTGCTGAAAAAATGACACTTTTATGCGCAAAAGTTTCCAATGAAATATGAAGGAACTTATTCGTCATATTCGACTGGAGAGCTTTTATTGGCCTCTTTTGAGAACATCTCGAAGATAAAAGCACGCGAATAAAATACAGCATATTTAAAATAAACGAAAGGCATATGACGCGGAATTTATTAATTAAACGTTCTTGTGCAACATTTGAAATTAAAAAGCTAAGTATAAATCAAAGATTACATTGTTTTATTAATACGCTATTAATCTCGTAATGTTAAATTAAATATACTCAATTTGATTATTTTTTAACCATTCTTCTAGGTCGCCACTGCTCTTAATACTTATTAATTAACTAAACCAATGGAGTTATAATAATACTGTTTGTGTTAAAGTAATCAATTTCGACACACATAGTAGTTAAAAATAACAAAATGTTATTTGACTCAAGGTATTGGTTTGAATTTCATTCCTTAATTAATATTTATCTAATATTTAACGTCATAATCAGAGACTATCGGTCTGATATCATATATATGTCATGTATCATAAAACGCATTCTAAACGAATGTGTTCCGATTCCGTGCGATTGATTATAATCGCTAGTGTCCGGGTAAAAATACGCCATTTCCAATTTCCAGAAGTGAGGCTCGCTTAAAAAGCTGTTAACGCTTTCGAGATAAACGAGAGTATTTTGGTCCTTTCGAGCGCGATGTCAGCCGATGTGTAAGAGGATCAACGTCTGAGCTTTTATCCCTTCGAGTATCCTACAAACTTTAATTAAAAACCAGAGAAGGAAAGCGTATAAAATATACGTCTGCCATCTTCGTTCGTCACGAAGGTGTTTCATAACGCGGAAACAGACGTGGAAGAACCGCACATGTACGCTTTTTAATATATAATATTTTCGTTAGAACGTTGGACTCTACGTATGCTAACGAAATCGATAAGAAATATCAGTTTGCAGACTTCAAGTCATTTTGATTTCGACGATAAGAAGAATATTTACTGATAATATAATGTTTGCATAAAAATTTATTTCAAAGTGTTGAAGAAATTTTACAAATATTTCAATACATTGTATTAAAAATTGATATGTATTATGAAAATCTAGAGTGAATATTATTTGCAATTGTAAAAAGTTAAATTGCTATAACGACGTCGTCTGGATAAAAGAATTTATAAAAAAAGTTACAATTTTCCATAAACTTATTTTTCGTAAAAACTTCGTTTCTACTAGTTTATTAAACGACGTGTGTTTAATTTAACTGATCGCTTCATGAAGCACGCCGCTCATTTTCGTGGGAATAAATTCAGTCGCGGAGCATCGTAAAAAAGAATCGTAGGAAAATTGCGGGCGAATATTTCCGTGAATCTCTTTCGGTCCTTGGGCTCTAGGCTGTGCTGTAGCATTGTATAAAGCGCAAGCCTCGTCCTGTAGTAGGAGTCTCCCTGCTCCTCCTCACCGCACTATTGACGGGAGTTTTAATAAAAGTACCCCCACCACAGGAAAGCGCGCTAAACGTCGCAGTAGAAGGACCTGGTGAGCGCGCGGAGCCAAGAAGATATTGGGTAAAGCAAAGATCGTAAGGACACTTAGAGACATCGGGGTTCGGCAGAAATTTCGACCGGAAAAAATTCAGACCAGCCCGAGCGTTGACGCAAAAATAATTTCGCGATCTTCATAGACGATAATTGCGATAAACGGCATCAGACTGCGATGAATATTTCATCGCGTTTAAAAGAATTTCAGAAAAATCGCCGAACTGAAAGTCATCGGCACACACAATGACGCGGCAAATAACGTAAATTTCGTCTGAATTCATGCATTTTTATTTTCTAATTGATCTAATTGATTATGTTATTAATTTATGATAAAAAAAGAATTAATTAATTAATTAAAAAACGAGTAGCTCTCCTAATATTTCATAAATACAATATTTATAAAGAGAGAGAAAGAGAAAAAGTTTTATTTTATTAAATAAAATTTTAATCAGATAATATCTATCAAATACAATTTCTGCAAAAAAAAGACGATTCCAAATTTATCAAAGCATTTATAAAATAAAATACTTTTTGTTAAGTTTGGAGTATTATACTCACCGTGTAAATTAAAAAAACAGTTTAACTATTATTTTAATATAAAAATAAAATCATGTTATCCTTTCTCCTTGTGTCTCCTTTTATCTCTCCGTACTTTAACTTTAAAACATACTTGTTACATTTATTTAAATATTTTAAATAATAAATTGACTTTTATACATTACTAAAAAAAATTTTATTAAATTATAAAATACGCGGTGTGACTGTCTCATGTAAAACACATGTAGCTACATGCAAATAGCTATTTTGTTATTTAATTATATCAACGTACTAACAAAAATAAACATATAAACAACTGAATTCGACTCGATCGGAGCTAGACGCGAAGAAATACCGGCTCGTTCTTCAGCGTGTACCTATAAAATATAAATATAAATGCTCGACAGTCTGCCTGTACGTTTTGGCAATTTAAAAAGCTTTCCCGGCCAATTGATCGGCCAATTGCCACTTACAGGCATAAATACACACATAACAAGCGGACACGTTTTTACATGCGGATGCATACGACCGCTCAACGATTTGAAAACGCAAATAGGAGTAACAGTGGGATTAAAACAGTTTGTGGTCAAACACAGAGAGGCTTCCTGCATGAATGGCAGTAATGGTGGATCACTCGTGCGAAGAGCGCACCATATACGTATTGTATAGAATCCGTGAGAGTAGGATTTATTTCTATGGACCCGACGATGCGTTATAACGGCCGGTGTGCTCTCTCTCCTCCGGGGAAGGAAAGGGTGATGTCTCATCTAATGTCTACGATGTGCTAGCCGCACATCTATAAATCGCATTCCAATAACAATACGTTCGGTCACACAAACGCTTTCAGCAGATCTCTCAATGCGTCTATTAGGAAAGACACAAAAGCCGAAGTTGTCCTTGCACTGACGAAGCTATCCTTAAATGGGAGAACAGAAATTTAAAGCAACCTAAAGAATCTGTTGTCATTTACTCCATTTGATCTTCGATCTGAGAAATTTAACATGCAAGAAATCAATTTTATTACAAATGCCAAATATTATAGAATATTCACAAATATCTATGTTGAGAATGAAAAAATAAGAAAGAAATTAAATTATTTATTATCCAAAAAATTTTGAATACTTGACTCATGGAAAAATATTACGTCGTTATAAATTTTATATATTTCAAGTACATAAGTATATATATATATTTTTTTTTTAAATTGTATGTGTGTGCGAAGTAGTAAATTTAAATATTATATCTGTGTTATAAAATTGAAACAATCGTCGTGTCTGCATGATCTGTCGCTTGAGTGACAATAAACTTTTAAATAATAAAATATCAGTTAGATAAAATTATAACAAATTATATAATATTAAATATTGGTTTGAAAGAGTGTGATGTAACGATTATTCTTATATTATCTCTCCGCTCACCATATACTCGGCTCATTCGCTTAGCGTGCACCTATATTTGTTTCAACATTAATCTTGCCTCAATCGGAGATGCATGACGGAAACACGGACACGTGCATTCGGACGTACGATTTGACGAACCAGGCCGGTACAGCTAATCGATAGTAATGTCAATATTAAAACTGTGTAATAGCGCGTTAGTACTGCCGAGGGTAATCGCCGCGACTTGTCAGCTGTGTCCACACGTTCGGCGCTTTACAGATTCCTAATGTCCCGTTCCAAGAGCTACGGGCAATTGATTTATTGACCTGACCGAGATATTACCGCATGACTTATCGCGTCCGCAATTTCGTCGCGGAACATTAACTGTACGGCGGTGTTTCCGTTTTTACGCGGTATCGAGGGGACGAGGGAGGGAAGAGAGTTCTCGCGTATAATCGACGTGTAATTACATCTCAATCAGTATACTTTCCCAGCTGTTTTTGTGCTTCTTCTTTTTATATATTTTATAACAAATATATGATGTCAACTTACTTTTGTTTCTTTGATTTTAATAGATCTCTGGTTTTTCGCTTATTCCTTTTACATTGAAAAGAAAGCGAAAACCCAGAGATCTATTAAAATCAAAGAAATAAAAGCATCATATATTTGTTTCATTTATTATCGTCATTGACAGTAATGCCACGTTCCACCGTTCGATTCTTTTCTGTATTAATTCGTAAATCAGTAATTAACATTGTCTTGTGGCTTATTTTGGAAAACAAAAAATGTAAAGCTTAACAAAATGAAAACCAGAAAGGTGTTTAGCTCCGATTGTCAGATCCTCCTTTTTTTTATTGAAGAGAAAATTATTTCGCAGAAACAAACGTATGTTACGTGTATCGCTCTCCAATTTTGGCTCTTAAATGAAGGTTCAATATCGTTATATGCAATTTAAAGAGCGTCCGCGACCGCTTTTGCAAACACCGCGTGGTGGACAGTGATACGTTATTACAACCGCATGTAATGAAGCACCTTCGATCCGAAAAATATATCCTCTATCGATCGCATGCATATGCATGCAGTAGGCGATCGTTGCAGGACGCGCGGGCGGACGGTTGAGCACCCTTATCAAATATTCGTAGAGCGCATGTCAGCTGATCGGGGGTGGAATATCAAAGGCGCCGAGGGCGGGGCCGCAGAGAGAGGACTCGCATGGCTTCGCCGTCGCGAGAGAGGAGCCTCTTTTACCGTTCTTCGCGAACAATAACCTTTAACCTTATCTTACTTAAACGCCAACTTGGCCCGAACTTCCGAATACAGATAAAGTTCATTCAATGTTAATGTTTCGCGTAAATTAAGTGTCCTTTATCAGGGATAACATTTATTCATGGCCTCGTCCTCGCCTGCAATTCGTTCTACGCTTCTACCTCCGTCAGTATATTCTCATCGTTTTCTCCTTCGTCTCCAAGCCGATATCTCAGTCGTGATACTTTCTTTTTTTTATTGGTTTAGGTATTTTATTTTTGTGTCACCGTTGTGCATTTCGGGTAAGTGTGATCGTCATCGCCTCTGGCATCTGCCTTTAAGGTATTATTTAAGAAAATTGGAATTAAATGCACAATTAATAATTGACAGAAATAATCGTGTCATAATAAATAATATTGAAATCGCTTAAACTTTATGTAGCTCGTGAGCAACTGATTTCAGAAAATTAAAGAATTTGCTTTCAAATATGTCATTATTTATCACAAAGCAAATAATTATTTACATAAGACATTTTAATAAGTGATAGTTTTAAACTAAGGTGTATCAGGAAAGTAAATCAGAACGTAAATTGATTTGTAATTTGTAATTATAGAAAAGATCTTTGTTCTTGTTAAACGTCCAAGAATTTGTTCATTAAATATCCAATAAAAATATGACATTGTATTTACTGTACTTACACACACTCACATACAACAAAGAACTCTATTTAATATCTTATGATTTTGATAGCATTAATATTGCTCGATTAGATTTGTTTAATTCTCTTTGCACCAACAAAAATATAATATTATAGCTAATTATATATTACAATTTGTATTCTTGCGCCGATTTTAGTAATCTTATAAGAACGTTCAAAATTCAAAATTGTCGACAACATAATTATATATGCTAACATTTATACGATATTTTTATTATGTCTTGCAATTGTTTTTATAAAGCCTTTTTCGCATCTACCAAGCATAAAACTTTCGCGAGGAATAACAGCATTCCCAGGTAGCAAGATGACGTCTAAAAACGTCTTAATGACGTTAGAGATGTCATTAAGACGGAATTAATACGTCATTTGACGTCACTCTGCTACCTGGGTTTTGTATTCTATTGTAAATGAGTCCTTTGTAGCGCATAATATTTCTTCTAACACCGTCGCAAAATGTCTTTCAGTCTGCGAATCCACCTGCTAATTGCTATTGTTAAAATAATTGTCGCACAAAGCCTATTTCCCGCTCACAATTTATACTTTCAAATGGACGTCCATAACTTCAACAAATTGCTGGTAACTTCATCAAATCCTACTTTCATTCATCGAATAATATATTTCGTTTTCTACCATTTAATTTCCATTTCGAAACAAGCTATCTGTGCCGTGACACGTCAACATCGCGATGTTTGTTTTTGTCTGACGCTTTTGAAATTGCAGCTTTGCTCCTTTTTTCTACGGTGCATTGCATCACAATGCGGCGATATCGCCACGGGTTTCCGCCCCGCGTCTATACACAGGAGGAACAAAACGATGGACAGGGATGAGAAGAAGGGAGAACAGAGCGCGGACCCTACGCTAGCATAATGCGATTATGCATAAAGAGAGAAAGAGAGATGAAAAGAATAGGGAGAATTAAATATGACTTAAAAAGGCATTAGACTAATTTTCGCGCATGCTTCCTAACTATTGTTCGAAACTTATTAATTTGTATAAATATTACTTGTGCATAAAAATCAGGTCTCTCTGATGCTCAGGTAATCAAAGAGTAAACCACTCCCACAAACGCAAGTGTATAAAATCCTAAAGATCCGAATAATCTCTCTTGTTAATACTTACCGAGGTCCGAGTATCTATTCGAAATATCATATTTGTTAAACACTTTTTTTTTTCCACTAAAGTCTTGTGCGTCCACGACGCTAGAATCGCTCCGAGTCAATTGGCCGAATTGTTTAAATGTGATTGGTCAATTCTTTCTCCGTCCGAGATCTTGAAGCGATTTCTAGTATCGTGGACACAAGGCTTTATGTAGCTTATATCATTTGAGATTTTCATTGTAAGTTAAGTTCGATGTTATTTTGTTTTAATTCCTCTATTTGTCAAACCTTAGTTTATTTTTCACGTATTGTTAGTGTTATCGGGATGCATTTTTAGATCATTCAATCATTTAACAATTGTATCTCAAGATTGTAAAAATATGAATTTAAAAAATCAAGATACTTCTTTAGTTCACGAATTTTTCTCAAATTCATAAATTTACATTAACATTTCAACTATTGTTTCACGGCAAAAAAAAAAGATACAATTTAACGATCGTATTTACTGTTGACAGCCGTGTTGATTTACAAGCTTTCACTTTTGTTCAATTGTTTTAATAAAAATCTGCGATGCATTAACATTATTTCTCAATTTAAACAAGATTACATCTCCACGATGTAAAAGTGTAATTAATTTTAATTAATGATTTCTTGTCTCTTTGCGCACAACTGATGCAAATACACAGAAAGTAAACTACAAAATAAATTAACAACCGCGACATGAAATAACACAATATAAGCAATAGATACAATATAGAAGAAGAGAAAGTAGATTTAATTAGAGTGATAAGCCCGCAAATAATTTCAAGAATAACTTTTCTTAATTTCATTTTCATTAACTTTATCAATCCCCTTGAAGGTACTTGCAAGGAGCTTAGTGCGTAATCAATACGACAACAATAACGAGAATCAGACGTCCGCTTTAAAGCGTCCTGCCGTCGCGTCGGGGACGCGTCGGGGTGCCATCGGCGCGCGAAGGACGCGTGCAACACGCGTATCCGTCGGCTTTGCCGCGGATCGTGTCCGCGTAATGCGCTCTCTCGCCCTAACAAGATTGACCTCCCACGAGCCGCGTTCATGTATCGAAGGGAGGTTTTCCGCCGGCGATTAATCCGCGCGGTGACTTTTCGTTTCTCCCGAGAGAGAAAGAGAAAGAGAGAGAGAGAGAGAGAAAAAAAAGAGAGAAAGAGAGCCGGAGAGACGAGGGGTCCAGCTGTCGACGGGGCACCGGCTGCGCGTACAATATCGCCGCGGCTTTTGGGGGATCCAAGATGACGGCTCTTCCGTCTCGCGCGTTATGCGACGAGGGGTTACTGCCGTTACGACGCCCGCCGTGGCGGTGGCGTCAGCTTGCGCGCAGAAGAAACGGCTGACCCCACATCCCGCGGACGTACACGCGGCCGAGGAGATGCCGCCGCGGCGGCGGCGACGACCGACCGACCGACCCGGGGAAAAAGTCCGACCCTCGCGAATTTATTGCGAGTAAGGATTTGCTCGAAGATTCGACGGCCGTGTGATGGGGAAACAAACCGGCGGCTAAACAGCTTTTAATTAATATTATTCTTTTACCACTGTAACGCAGCTAATAGTTTTATCTCTCTTTCGTTCCGTCCATTCATTAAAAAATAAAAGCTGTTTAGTTTTAGCAATTTTCCAATTGTCATCCTGTGGTGTGGCTGTTATCTTTTATTTATATTTTACCTATATATTTTTAATCTATATTTTAGTGTTTCTATCTATATATTGTGGCCAAGATTGTATTTTTTTTTTTTCATCTGTGACCTCTTTCGCTCGAGTTGCTCGGATTGCGTATCTTCGACATGGAAAGAAAAACTATGACAAAAAAAGCATACTTTGATAACAATTTTAGGGAAAAAACAAAAGAAAACTATTTGTTTGAACAGCCCCTTTTTTCAATCGGATAAATCAAATAATTGTTTTATTAAATATGAACATTAGAAGCGCGCGATAAATATCGCATCTAATATTATAAGATGGGGTACCGTGCTTTGCATCAGACTGATGAGTCTGGAATTGTCTGGTGCGGGAGATAATTGATCCGGGCGTCGTTGTGTGATCTCACATTATTTTTATTTTAATTTACGAATTTCTCAGGCTAGATTTACATAAAATATGATTAATCGGTATAACGCTTGCGCATATAATACATCTGTAATGTCGAGAAAAATATATTGCACGATATTTCTACATCTTCAACATCTTCAACATGTACGTACAAAGTGCGCGAACGCCTGCTCGGTGCCGCTCGCAAAGGAGGTGTCAGGGGAAACGTGCGCAGGTCGCGGCAGAGATCCTCGGCCTGTCCGCCTCGCAAATCGTGATTTATCGAAATGGCCGGAACGAATACGGCCTAATCCATCACCACGACTTTTCTCTCCCCCGTGGAGAAAAATCTTCTACACGGTCACTTCTATATACGGCCATCCCGTTGCTCGCGACACGTGTCGGCACTCTTCCGACACTCTTCCGCGATAAATGCACGAGACACACATAAAAAATGCTCGGAGTCTGGGATCTGGGTGACAAATAGTACGTGAAATTTCGCAGTCGAAAATTAGCCCGGGGAATAAAGGAGAGGGAGAAAAAAGTTAGTACAAGCGGAGAGGCTTGATAGATATGTACCGCGAAAAATCGCGTTGAAATCAAACCTGCGGTAGAAATGGAACATCCGGTTAGAAGATAACATTTTTTTGTTTATGCGAGTCACTGAAACAAAACAGAAAGACAAGCTTCAGAAGTCTGTAGTGTACAGTAAAATCAATGTTTCTCGCTAACAGCAGTCATTCTCAATTTACGAAATAGCTGTACGTTCATCTAAACTGTTAAACCTCAGAAAAAAATTATCGCAAAAAAGCCGTTATTTGTTTACAAACGTTTCGTCTTTAAACAAAATATATGCTTGTAATTTCTTTCCAGCATAAATAATGGCTACTACTTTACTACGTAGCGGTCACAGCACAATTTTAAATTTAGAAAACGCTTCGTTACGTGCAATTAGAAAATCTGAAATATATAACACACATATATATACATGTAACATGCGGATCCCGCGCTTGTACTATTTTTTTTATCCCAAAACTCGCGTATTAAGAGAAGAGCCTCATGCGTCCCGCATTCGATTACTCACGGAACGAAGGGCGACAAATTTTACACGGACGCATTAACGGCGGGGTGTCGTTACAGGTGGCGATAGGGGTGGCCCTGCGAATGGTAGGAAGTGATTTATAAAAGTACACCGAATTTCGATCGTTGCACGTGTGCCAAAGCTCTCGTTTCAGTGGCTGCCGCGTCTGTTTTTCAGCCGGTTCTACCTTTCGTTTCGTTTCTTTTTTTTTTCGTTTTATTTGCAATTCCATCTCGCAATTCATGGTCTCCGAAATTAGTGTCTGCGTGTCGTCGTCGAGAGAAATTATTATCTCGATGCACTCGTACACGTGGGAGACAGAGAGAGAGAGAGAGAGAAAGGGAGACAAAGACAGACATAGTGCGAGAGGGTTCTATTTTGAGATCATACGGTGTAGCGTGATTGGACGAAAGATGGAAAATATATCTGGTAAAATAATTAACGTCAAATACGTTAACATTGAAAATCATGCGAACGATACGCGTGAAGCTAGAATGTACACTTGTAATAAAATATACACAATACATTATGTTCTCATATATGGGAATATTTCAGAAAAGATAATTGGGTAGCTGAAAGCACCTGTTTGTATACGTTATCTGACTTTGTTCCTGAGTCACAATCGTTTTTGTTTTTCAGCAAATTTTGGGCTAAATAAATTCAGAAACCTACATTCAGACTCATTCGAAGTGATCAATGTTGAATAAAAACAATTTTGTAAAAAAAGAAAAACCGTATAATACAAAACGTATATAGCTCGTAAGCAAACTCGAATAGGATAAAATTATTCATACGTAAACTATTTTTATTAGATTTATATACGCTGAATTCACTTCTGAAATTATGTCTGCATATTATCAGAAACGTTTTGTATTAAAAAAAAATAAAATTTATCAATTTAGATAATGTCTAGTTTAGATAGATTGCAATTTTTACTAATGCGCATTTTACTAATATAAATAATCAAAATTTTGCAATATGTATTAATACGAAAATAAATTACTTTAAAGAAAATTTTAGGTATCCTTATTACTTTTGTAATATTATTTAAATTGATATGTTTTTTTTTTACGGAGAATGTTTATATATATAATATGTGCTAAACATAAATAATAACGATAATAATAAAGTGCCGAGCATTGCAATAATTATTTACATATTTTCCAGAGTAACAGGTAGTCTTACATCCAATCTCGATACATCACTTTTGTCATGAATTTTATAAAACTGCGTGAAAAAATAATATATTAATTTCTCCATATCTACGTTAAAATAAACTTTTTTTCTATGCTAATTTTAAAGTAAAGTCTTTACTTTTGATTAGAACTAAAAGTTCCTTGATAAACGTAAACTCAGAACTACTTAACTCAGAAAATGTGGCTACGTGAAAATGTGAAAATTATTGAAAGACTAAGAGAAAAGGAGAAAACTCTCAATACACACAATTATAAATATTCGTATCATCAAACTGCGAGATTGCAATGATTTCGCCTACTTCAACAATTATATAGACACTATAAATGTATTACGAAAATATATCAAGTCATGAAAGTCTTGGTAAACGATATCAATCTGATGACTCATACACATCGTCGTACAAGAGAAAAATAATGTCACACGCTAACGACGGGCTCGTTACTCCGTCATCATCACGTTAAACCTTCACACATTTAAAGCGCGTGCTTTAACACGTAATCCGATAAGTAACGATTACTTAAACGATTACTTAAAACAGAATTACATCGGGGAGGAGCAGAGGGGAGATTAAACAGAGCTAGTTTTTGGTAAGGGCTTCAGTTTGGAAATCAGCTCGCGCCGCTGCTCGTGGTACTCCTGAAAGCAGGGCACGATGCACAAATTGATCTGGCATTCGGGACAATGATACTTGGTCTTCCTACGAAGTATCCTGCCGTGGGCGTCTATCGTGTTCCAGCAGTGATTGCAGCCTAAGGCAGGGCCTTGGCGTAACACCGGACAGTGACCTAATCGTTGATCCCCCATGCCCTCGCGAGGCTCTCTGCTACTGCTCGTCTATGTAAGAAGATATATTACATTTATTTAGATCCGTTAATAAGACCCGTTGCGATTTTAAAGATAATAAATTATATAAATAAAGAGCGAAAAGAAATTAATTCTGCATCAATCTGCACAATCTGCTAATATTGAACAAGACGAATTTAGTTCTTCGGATGTTAATGGCTTAATATTTTGACACGATTTATAAATTAATGTTCACAATGTGTTTATAAATCTTGAATTTTCATATCCAATCCTCATACTACAAATTGAATCCATCAACAGCTAATCTCGATCTTCGTACATCTAGACATCCTTTAGTGATCTCAGTAGTGATCTTCTTCACGCATATGTTTGTCATTGATCTGTTTTGTACGAACGCGCGGCTGATATTTACCTGCGGTGATGAGGAAGCTCGCCGTAACTCCGTCGTCTTGACCCTCAGTCCGCCGGAAGTGCCGCCGCTGCCGCCGCTGGTCCCCAGGTGCTCGGTGGTAGCCGATGCAGCCGGAGTCGAGGTCTCCTCGCTTCCCTCTTCCTCCGTTTTAAGGACGGGCGCCGGCTCGATCACTATCGATGGACTCGTGGTCCTGCCGGGCAGCTCCGGATGCGAGTGCTGCCGGTGTATCCAGTACGTTCCGGACGTGCTCGGTTGCTGGCTGGACAGCAGTGGATGCGAGTGCTGCTTCGTCAGGTAGGACGGCTGGGGCACCGCCAGCAAGTTGGACGGCGTTGTCACCGCCAGCAGATTCGACTGCTGGCTGACCAGCATGGTGTGCGGCGGTGGCGATATACGGGACTCTTCGAAGCTCCTCGACGTTTGGGGAAGATTCAGCGTCGGCGTGGCGAGGTGAACGGAGGTCGAGACAATGTGCGGCGAAAAGGAGCCCGTTTCGCCGTCCGGCGACAGGTGACTCGGCTCCTTCTTCACTCGCGGCTGTCTGATCAGCAGCCGAGTCCTTTTCGTTATGTGCGACTGCTTGCAATGAAGAACTATAATAATAAATAAGTAGATTTTAGTCGTGGCGAGAAGAATCGGTACATCGACGTTGCTTTTAGATGTAGTAAACGTAAATTGATGCTAGTCTTTATTCTACAACAAAGATTGATATCTTGCGTTGAAGATGAATCACTGTATTTTAGTGTTAAGAGTTCCTTATTTGGATACATCAGTTGTATATATTAATAGTACACAAAAAGATTAATAATTGTGTCAAGCAATTATTCAATAATCACAGGCAAATGTTGTATAACATGATAACACAAGAATAATCATAATTAGATAATCGTACTTTGATTACTATAATCGTTTCTTCTTCGGATAATCTCTTCGTCGAAAACTGATGCATTGATAATCGCAACATAATTGTAATATCAATTGTTCGCTCGGACTAATAAAGAAAAAAAGGTCGTAAAATATTGAAGAGAAATAAGGACTCCTATTCTGTTGCAAATTGTTAGAATAATTTTTATTTCTTCTGAATTATTTTTCAATCGTTTATATAAGGGGGGTATAAATGCTCCTTAACAGTGCAATTAACAGCTAATTTTACTATATATTAAGAACTAATTTCTATTTAAGTCAAATCACTCAAATATATATTTTACGATCTTCGCACAAAGCAGCTTTGTCTTCGGTCTGCAGTAACCGAAAGTTTTTGCAGTTTACAGAAACAAATGAAAAGTAGGATGTACAATCTCAAAATGTTTTTCAAGTTATCTTAAGCCGTGATCAGACTACGGATTGGGATTGAGATTGGATTGAAATTTAACCAATTAGAGCAAAGTTCACTAAACTTGAAGTTAGTTTCCTTTATTCTAATTGATTAAATTTCAATCCAATCTCAATCCCAATCCGTAGTCTGATCACGGCTTTAAGCGTTCGCATTCTTTTGTGATTACTTTACTGTCCTAATAATTCAGTTATTAAATATATACGTAACAAATAGTACAACAAATAAGAAAAAAATTGTTCCTGCAAGCTAAATTAGGAACATTAATCTTGATAAAGTTCGTATATATGTGTCCTACATTTATTTTACAATTAATATTAAAAAACCAGATTTGTTTTTGTATCAAGTACCTATCATATTTTACACACTGTGGGGAGAGAATTAGACTAATCATTATCGCGATTAAACATAACAGGGAAACAGATAAAGAAATAATGTACATATATATTCATTCATTCCTTATATACGAGTGCGCTTTTCCTAAAACTGACCATATCTCACATTAAATTTACATTTTGCTTCGAAATGATAGAACTATTTTCACGAAGTTTGATTTGATTTGAGATATTTAATACATCGAGTATACAATTGCATTTGTTTATATCATTATCCAACGTTTCCGTCAATGTAAATTTTTGTTTTAATTAACAGAAGCAGATAAGTAAATATAAATACCTGGAAAAAAAGTAATAATGTTTAAAAAAATTACTCTATTATAATACATAACAAAATATATCTCAATTTCATGCATACAACATAAAAAGCACAAAAAATTAAACAAACTTCCAGGTATAAAAGAAAATATAAAATATCTATAATGTTTCTCATATATTTATCAACATAGCAACAATTATTACAATTATATATATATATATATATATATATATATATATATATATATATATATAATTGTAATACATGTATTGATAAATTATCTCCGTGTGTGCATCGTAGTCTCGTACGATGATCGTTTCTTCAATAATCTGTACCGTTACTCATGTGCAAATACAGATAACGCAAATACAAATAATTTTTAATTATTCGTAATTTAATATTTACAAATGTTATATGATAGACTACGATGATTAGTCAACAATCAACGGCAAAGTCCATATTATTTCTGACGTTGGACTTTTTAGATAAGATAATTAACAGTAATAAGTCTCACCTACGATAAAATAACGGCACTGAAAATGGTAAAAAATGTCAATTTTATCATTGGTGACTTTATTAATAACAATGCACTAAAGAAAAATAAAGATTTATCGCCAGATTTTTATAATTTAAGGATTCAGAGAAGCAAAAGATCATTACAAGATCTTTGGTATACTAACAGTTAACATGAAGAGAACATTATATAGATAAAGTTGTTAATAAATAGAAAGAAGCTTAATCAATAAACATTGTATTCGTGATAGTAACATTGAAATAAATCGAAGAAATAATTCAAATTAAAAAGAAAGTGATAATTAATAAAAATTAACCGCAGAATAGCAAAAGTGAATTAAGAATATTGCAAAACATACTGTCACAAAAATTTAATTGTTGACTGATCCTCGAACTCATAATCGGTGCAAATGGTTTTATTATTACCAATATCGTAACGTTCTAATTATTGAAGCAATAAAATTGCACCGTTTCTAGACAATACTAAAATCTTCACTCTAATTATAACTCGTGTTTCACGATACACAACAAAATGTTGAAAAGTCAAACGTTTCAATTTTTAGACATCTTTCCGCCTGGCTATACTCACAGATTTTTAAGTATTTAGATTTTTTTAATAATCATAATATTAAGTTAATTTAAAAACCTGTAAATCTTACATTTATATATAAATATAAAGATAAGTCAAATTCAAATCTTTAAAATCGTCTGTAGCTAAAGAAAAATGTACAATATATCTAATAAATCTCCGTATACAATATATAAAAATTATATTTCAATCTCTAAATATTAAAAAAAAATCTAAATACTTAAAAATCTGTGATTACAGCCAGGCGGAAAAATGTCCAAAAATTGAAACGTTTGACTTGTCAATGTCTCACTACTGACGCCTCGTTACTGACACAGGTAGTCGCGGTAGATTCAGTTGTACACGAGGAGCGGGAGAAAAAGAAAGGGGCGGTAAGGAAGAATCTCAAGCTCGTCTATACAAGCGATTTTCCGGGTAGGACATGCCAGTTCACATGGCATTGTAATTAACGCCGTGCAGATTGATCGGCATCGTGGAGCTCGGTAGCGTATAGTCCGTATGCCTGTCAATGTAACCACTCAGCATTGTGTGGGGACTGTGGCTGGTCAGCATGGTGTGCGTGCTATGTGTGTTATGTGTGCTGTGCGGAGTCGTGGGCGGGCCCATAGGCGTTGGACTCTGCGAGTTCATGGGCTGCGCCGGGGGTGCCGGCGGCGGCGAGGAATTGACCTCCTGCTTAACGCGAGATTTGAGGCTGGGCCGATTGTTCGGGTAGCCGCGCTTCTTATACTCGAGCCAGAGCGTTCGGTTGTTCACGCCGAACATCCTGGCCGCCTTGCAAAACCCTATACCACCGTAGCGCACGGCGTCGAGCGCGCGTATAAAGTTCTCGTCCGCCTGCGGATTAGTCGAGCGCTTCCTCTTAATCGCAGTCTGCGGGCTGGCGCAGGGGCTCTGGCAGTTACTGGGGCACTGCGTCGATGGCGAGGGGCCACCCGACGACGCGTGCTGCAACGTCCCGTGGGAGGAGTTCGGATAGTTCGTCAGGGCGCAACTGGAACCAGTCGTGCTGGTACCAGAGTACTGATCGCTGATGGTCGAG
Source organism: Temnothorax curvispinosus (assembly GCF_003070985.1). NCBI lineage: Eukaryota > Metazoa > Arthropoda > Insecta > Hymenoptera > Formicidae > Temnothorax > Temnothorax curvispinosus. Next base: position 134,569 of record NW_020210953.1, on the reverse strand, counting down.
GATGCTGTTATTTCGGGCGTCGTAAATGCCGACGACGCTTGGATCGACAGATTCGTTTGACACGAGGACAGAGCGAAACGTGTCGGATGATATGTGTGCTCCATAATAGTCCATTGTAATCCTGTAGAACAGACCGATTGATCTTTGGTCAGAGCACAGGAATTATTAACCCGCTTTGCGTTTACGGCAAAGGTAAATGATAAAGTCAGAGAGAGACAGAGAGAGAGAGAGAGAAAGAGAGAGAAAGAGAGAGAGAGTTTTATGTGATCGTAATATTATGAAACATTACAAAATAAACGTTAAGCAAAGAAATATGTTTAACTCGGATTTATATTTAAATCTGTCTCGACGTAAAGATTTCGAGAATTGTCCGACTTGTTGATACGATAATTCATATATTCCCATACAAATTTTATTTTACCTGTATATCATATCAAAAACCTCAATTTAAAAAATGCAATTTTTACACAATTATATTTACTGCGCTATTAATAACGTAACTTGAACTATGAATAATAACGAATAATGTCATATCGGCATATCTGTTCATATAAAACGAGGCATACATAAATTATGATCTAATCAAAAGAAAATAAATGTATTCTATGATATGTAGAAAAACGATACTAAGCTAAGTAAGCGAAAGATAATAGATATTAAAAATAAAATCTTGTGAAGAAACGATATATGAGCATATTAAGTATGGAGTTGCGGCATGGCACAGATACATTTTTAAGCACATCATTGTTTATATTGAAATATTGAAATATGTGTACGGCATTCGTTACACTTATAGGGCAGAGTAAAGCACACATACATAACTCCGTTAATGTCAAAGGCCCGATATGCTATCCCTCCGGAAATATAACATACTGTGTGCTATGTATCTGTGTACCATGGTGATTTTTCTTTCATGAATGAGAAACAATCTTTTCTTTGCACATTCGCATTATTAGAATTTCAATTCCTGAAATTTCGCTCTATTTTCATGTCAAACGTCTGTTGATTCTCCTTGTGCAATACATTTAAACGCATCTGTGCCAGCATATAATGTGTGTAACTTTCGCTTATCGACATGCAGTTCAAATACCCACCACAGTCAATATGCATAATTCAAATAACGATTGTCGGAGAGATTTGCTTAAAGGGGAGGTGTCATGCAATTTGCCAAAGTTGCCTGAACATTCTGCATGGATTTATAATGTACGATCTACCTTGAGAGAAATTATATTATTAAATTTATAATGTAGCTAATCATTCACGCATGACATTTCCCGTGAAATTAAAAACTATATTTTCCATACTATTACGCCTATGCACACAATCAGTTAGATTACTAACGCTATAACTAATCTGTTACACAATCGATAATAATGAAGTATTTATCGAACTAACTTATCTTTACGAAAACAAAGAAAATTAAATGCTTGCTAAATAACAAGATTTGAATATATAGATATATTCTTTATTATTAAGTAACTTTTTCTCTTTTAATATGGATTAAAAAAGAAATCTTAAAAGATAGCCTAAAAATCATAAATCTTTAAAAACTACAAAAATACAAAAGAAAGAGTTCTTTTTACCTTTTTTTATATATACACATATTAAACATTAAGTTAATAAAACTGTTTTTCCTATTCTATTAATTTTTTGTGTATAGTCCTATTTGACTCATAAAATATATACAGACCAATAAATACGCTTTAAATATATTTAATATGCATAAGTATTAAAGCTTTTTTGAAATTAATCTTTATAGAATATAATTGATAATATAAACAGCACATTCTAAATAAGCAAATTATATGTAAAAAATAAGATACAATCAGGAAACATATAAAATATTTAGGGAAACATACCTAAATAAAAAAAATTATTTCCATCTACACATGTGTGAAGAAAAATTTCAATTCATAGCCATGTACAAAATTATGCATGCAGCATTAAAATATGTAGTAAAAATATTTGCTTTTATAGATTTATATATTAATTCCTAATATATATTGATTGTTTCTGTGTATGTAATATGTAGCATATATAATTTATGTTATAATAAGTAATGCTATTCTGAATGACTCTCTCCTTTAAATATTTTATCGAAATTTATGTTTGAAACAGCATATTTGAAAAGCATATTTATTGATATCTTACCTTGATGAACAGGTGGTTGCGAAGAAACAGAACTTTGTCCAATGTTTCCTCCCGATTGTTGACTTACATCTTGGATAGAACCGTCACTTTGAGCTGGCGTATTAGCGGAACTAGTTTCCATATTACTCATCTGAAATGCAGGAACATCACGTATTATTAAAATTAATTTATTCCTTTACAATACTTTCTGCTAAGAGCTGTAGTTTATTTCCTTAAAAATTAGATTCAATAAGATCACGATTCAATAATATAGTAATACGTCATATTTACTTACAATTGATATCTGATCTTCATCAATACTGCCTTGAGATTCTGTGCTGGTGTTTACTGGTCGCCTCAAGTTCTCCCCGCTTTCTTGCGACACAATGAGGGGTTCAGGTTTGACAATGTTAGTAGCCACTAATGTGATTTCATTAATTTCCTCTGGTTTGTCACCGGAACCGGATGTCGAGCCAGTCGAAGACTTCCTTAACCTTTTTCTGCGAAACGAGGGAGACAATGGAGATGGACTTGGCGAGCAAGATTCACCACGGTCTCCTCCGCCTGTTTCGCTACTTCCGCTTGGCCATTTTGTTAACGACGCCGTATGCATTTCCGCGAGTCCCTTTATCTTTAAGCTCTCTGCCGTCTGTTAAACAAAGCAAAGCGTCTTCAAGATTCTTCAAGATTCACAAAATGTAAAAATGTTTAATTACTCAAACGCGAAATATTTACCTTTATGATGGATGGCAATTGCTCTTGAGATATGTTTACTTCTCCATAATACATAAAATCCACCATAATCTTGAGGTCGGAAAACTTGATATCCTTGAGTATGACAATAGGATGCTGACAAGGATTCACCGTGAACAGCGACTGAAAGTACGTGCTGCATGCTGACAGAACGACTTTGTGTGCCTGAATTTGCCTGCCTTCGGCGGCGAGAGTGACGTCCACTAGAGTCTCGTTATTCAGCAAATTGGAAAAAACCGAGATAAAATTCGGTTGATGATTGTTCCACCGCAGACAAAACTGTTGCATAGACATCGTGACGGTATAGGAAGAGTCTCTCGTAAACTTGGACTGCAATACGAGGAAAAAAACCTAATTAACATTGTGCAAACATATGTAATCTAAATACTACAAATGGCACAGAGAAATAAATTAACACAAACTGTCACAAACAACCTAAAATCATTCACAGGAAAATTGTCTCCATTGCTTAACACACACATCCTATTATAAGAAACGTTAATCTTTTAAAATAGAACATTTAAAACTTTGTGCACAGAATAAATCACCAACTTCCAAAACTGTAATTAACTTTTATTACGTAAAGAAAATGACCTCATCGAGTAACAACGAAATATTCGTCTCCGACCAACATAGACGTGGACAGAAAATATCTTGGCTAACATGAAACAGCTCATAGAGATGACATGCATGAATGGCTATCGGGAGGAGTTTCCTGGTTAAAAAGGAGTCACGAAAGCGTGACGCAGGTGCGAGGTGTCACGACGAGGCGACATGTCGTCGCACCGTCGGGACGCCACGAGCTCCGACGACGCCGTCGACGTCGTCCGAGGCGGGCGACACGACAATAAACAACACGGCGCGTGGACAGACTCCGGCCAGGAAATCCCTCTTTGTAGTTTCGCGCGTGCTTGGCATGAACGGCGATCAATTGATGATCGCGACGACGATCGTTGACGATGATGCTGGGGGAGAAAGCGAGAGAGAGAGAAAGAAAGAGAGAGAGAGACACAGAGAAGAGAAAAGGGTGAACGGCGAGAAAGAGAGAGAGAGGAGCGCTCACTTCTGCTCGCGATGCACTCAATCGTCGTCGTCGTCGTCGTCGTCGCCGCGTTGCCGACGAGGAGCCGTACGCCGTACGCCGGTCTCACTCAAAGGGCGACGTGCCTTGCCGCTGCCACCATGGACCCCGCGAAATTTTCCACAACAGACTGAGCGATGACGCTTGTGTAATTCGCGAGTGACGTCATGGGCGAGGGAGGAGGATTTACGCGACGCCGCCGACTGCCGGGGGAGACGCGCGCGCTCGGCTCTCGGCTCTCGGCTCGGGCCCGAATTCCGCTCCACTCCGCTCCGCCGTGCTCCGCCGCGAACGGATTATACCGAGAGCGACGGATGTCAGAATTGTCAAAAGAGTCGGAGATGCTGACGTACACACGCACACGCGAGCCTGCACGCACGCACGCACGCACGGGGACACGCACACGCATACACACGCCCGCACGCGGGCACGTCTCACGCACGTCACGCGGGCGGGAGGAGATTGGCGTGCGATCGAAAAATTTTCGCGAGATCTTATCAACGTGCGTCTCACGAAATCCAACTTGATCAATATAGCGGCCGACCGGCGCCGCCATCTGGCGAGCGATCCGCGCGAACGCGAACGCGCAGCGGTTTTTTGAAGCCGGGAGGTATACCTCGCCTCTCGTGAAAGTTCGGGCCAAAAATATTCGACAATTTAGGGGGATTTTACATTTTATTCTAATTAATTCAAATAATTGATTTAAAAAACATAGACGTCGCTCAAATAGTATTTCGATTATCTTTCTTTGAAATTAAAAGTCCAAACTTGAAAAATTATCGCATGCATCATGCATATATGTATTTATTGATTAGATGACATTACTTGACTACTGTTTATAAACTTGTCGATATTTATTCGTTTATTGATCTCTGACATGTATACACGTCTTGAATATTAAATATTTTCGTTAAAACATCGAAGTCTCGTTGTTCCACCGAGCGTTCCCTTCAGAGCCTTCAAAGGGACGTCGAGGGACGAGGGGTGACAGGGGCGTCGAAAAACAGCAGCGCCGGAGTCGCGTCGATAAATCGCGAGCGCACGATCGCGCTTCCCGACTCTCGATATCAAAGACCGTGTCCCAGAGAGCCAATCCCGCTCCCGCGCTATTATCAAATGCTCCAATCGCGTCGGTGTGTGGCGCTCTCAGCGCGCGAAGGCGCTGCCGCGAACGTCGAACAGGTGTCGTCCTCCCTCCCCCCCACTCCTCGCGAGCGGCCCTAACCTCGGCGCTCGGCGCGCTCATTGCTCCGCTTCGCTCCGCACCGTTCCGCGCCGCGCCGCGCCGCGCGCCTCGTAATCCGCGCGATGCCAGGCGTATCCTCCGTTTAGTGCGAGACGACGGACGTCGGGGATGCACGCCCGCGAGCTTCCTCCTGCACCTGCACCGCGCCGTTAGCCACCGGGCCACCGACGACGGAAAGAAGGTGCGTATCGACGGGACGAAGGCGCGATCAGCGTGGAATCGACCAGCCGTCTCTCGCGCGCGAGAGAAGGAAGGAAAACGAGAGAGGAGAGAGAGAGAGAGAGGGAACGCGGCCGTCTCTCACGCGCACGCTATACCCAACGTCCCGCCGCGTTCTCGCGACCGCTCTCGGCCTCTCGGCTGATGGAACGAACGGGTGAACCCCAGTCCGCACCAGAGGCGGGTAACGATCGGTCGTCCCGTCCCCCGGCTTAGCTACGCGCCGCGATCGCTCCGTCGCGAAGCGCGTTTTACGCGGTCCGCACAGCACGCACGCACGGCGGGGTCTCCGTGTTTCGCCCGCACGCACGAGGAACCCCCCCGCGATAAAATCCGACTTCGGGATTCCGTGGCTGCGTGCCGCGAATCACGGAGTAATTGACACTAATACGGTGGAGCTAATGAAGTAGTGTGCCGCGTGCGGTTTTCGCCCCGAGGAGACGCTCCAGATACCTACCGCGTCGGGTCGGAAAAGTTCATTCCTGGAGAAAGAATATCCGGCACGGGGGTCCTCCGGGGCCCGGGGTCTCTCTCGCCGTCGAGGAATCTGTATCGGTCCTGGGTTATCACCTTCCGTCCAAGATAATACAGACTGCGCGCGCGAGAGCGAGAAAGAGAGAAAGAGAGAGAAAAAAACCGTGAGTGTTCGATCTTATGTACATCTCAGTGAAGAAAGTTCGTGGAAGCGCGCTGCCACGTCTCTGGGCGTCAAACGCGTGGCGCGAAGAGGACCGTGCCTTACGTGTCGCTCTCCCGTCAGTCCCGTCGCTCGCGCGAGTGTGCGTGCGTGCGTGCGTACGTGCGTGCATTCGCTCGTGTGCGCGCGCGATGCGCGTGGATTCCGCCGGCGCGACGTGGTGGATCGACGTTGGCGATCCTCTTGCCCGGCTGCCGCGAACCGGTTCGCCGATCGCGGCCGCGAACCTCCTTTTCGCGGCGCGCAGGAAACGCGTAAAGTACGTTCGTCGTTCGATCGCTCGCGCCGAAAAGGGACGATCTCGGCCGTCGGCGCCGCGTCGCGGGGTGACACCTCGCGCCCACGCGAGCGTGCCCTCGCACGAGGCCGGCCCCGGGGCACGCGGCGCATGGGCCCGCGACCGCGCCGCGAAGTAACGTTC
>NW_020210953.1:0-113022 GCF_003070985.1 Temnothorax curvispinosus | reverse complement strand
TTTAAAATATAACGAAAAACTATCTTTGTTTCGGGGAAGAATTAAATTATATTTATTTTCTGTATATAGTATGTATTATTAATTTGACAGTTATCATTAACTGTCAATATAGCTTATTTTGTTTTGGTTATGCATAATTCCAGAAATACGATTATCTATTAATTAACGAAACAAAAGGAGAGCTCTTGATTATATTTTACAAGTCGGTTCTATAATTGTGTTATTTTATTAAAACATATTTCCGCTTTAATATATTTAGCAAGAATTTCTCTCATATATTTTCTCGCTTCTGACGTCACAATCTGAGATAGTAGTAATGGTGAGTGAACAGAAGTCTTAAGCCTCCTTAATTTACAATTATATTTAATAAAACAAATTCAAATCAAATGAATCCTACTGAATAAAAAAATAATCAAATAGAATTAATTAATATCAATGTCCGTTGAAACATAATCAGACAATCAATTTTCAAATAAATTATTCGTGTTTCTGTTATTTAATAATTATACGGATTTTCCGGCGAGAGAAAGAGAGAGCTACAAAATGTTGCTTCATATCTTAAAAGTTGCGACGCGTACGTGGGAAGATGTGCGTATATACGTATGTATACGTTATTATTATTTATATACGTGGAGACTCGACATTACCGCATTACTTCGCATACTTGTTCTACATTCACCGCTAAGCGTCGTCATCCGGTTTCATTCATGTAACACGTTCGATCTAAGCAGCAGAGAGCCTTCGAGCGCTACTTAGAGCCACTTGACTAACTCATTCCGCTCTCGAGATCGAGAGACCTCGCCTAGCTCCGCGGATCAACTTTGATCTCTCGATTTACCCGCGATCCTTTTTCAAGTCCTCGTCCCCGGATATAGAAGTCGTAAAGATATTGCTTCTTTTTCTTCCTCCCCCCCCCTTTCCGTTTCTCTCCGAACCGTGAAATGACATTGGCTGCTCCAATTTTCCGGTGTCGTGTTAAAAAAAATAGAAGAAAATACCGCGCGGGCGTCTCTGTACCTGCATGCATGCGCGCTCCGCGCGGCAAATATAATTCGCAAAGCGAGATAGGTATTGGAGGCTGATACCGCGCGATAGAGTCGGTACAGGAATGCCTCGTGAGATGCGTCGCGCCAAAATCGATCTATCGGAACCAGGTCAGCTGCTGAGGTCTCCATCCCACGCTCTGCCGTGAGCTAAAAATCAAGTTGAGCAAAACAGACGGGAGGGACGTGGCTTACTGGAGCCCAGTTCGCCAGCTCCCAAAGAGACGATGGCCCCGAGATGTATAAGGAACAAAAAACAAAACGCTTGCCCGCGCTGCTTAAATGTTTGCGATTCTTAATGAGGATCGCGGGAGATCCCGGCTCTCTGCAGGCTCTCCGGTCTCTCTGCGATCCTCGTTTCAGACTCGACCCAGAGTTTGCGAAGCGTTAAAGCGTTAAATCCTTTTTTACATCCCAGTTCAAGGGTAAACGCAATTTCCCGCGCGTCCCGCAATTCTTGTCGAGGAAAAAAAATTTCCGAGATTAATCGAGAGATATGGCGCAAACGATTGGGCAACAATTCTCACGTGTCAGTGAATTCGAGTGGCGTCGATTGCGCGGACGATGGAAATGTACAACGACGCGAAGATTTTTTCGTATATACCTCTCTCGTGCTTTCTCCGTAATATGCAAACGAACGCTATTGTGTGTCCTTATTCCCGGCACCTACTAATTCCCTTTCGTTCCCATTTTCAGTCCGCGATTGAAGAGTTTGCTTATAACGGATTCCGACCCGCCATTCTTTTTTCTCTCTTTTTCTTTATGAACTCGCGAACATCATCGGAGTGTTCCGAACTTCATCTTCTCAGCTTCGAAATTAGTTTTCAAGTCCCCCGGAAAGGTGGGCTGAGGCAATGCCGCGTACTGAAATGTCTCCTCGAGGGAAAGCATCCGGATTTCGGGCATCGCGCGCGTTTGCCGCTCCGTTCCGTTTGATCGCCACGTAAATCGAAGAGACGCTCACCGGCATACACAAACGTAACCGATAGCAAATTCGACGCGACATTCCCGCACGTATTTGTCCGCGGTTTCTTTTTCCCGAGCCCGCGCGTTTCACACGGGACGGGGTTCTCGTGGCGAGAGAGAAGTTACTCCCCGTCATCGTCGTCTCGTCGTCGACGGCGACGACGCCGACGCGGACGGTGCAGCCGGAGTGCCGTTTGGAGGAATGCGGGGCGCACCTGTCCGTCCGTTATCCGTCTTCCAGGCTCGTACAAAGCGCACTCGGACTGCACTTGTGATGGGGTACCGGTCGATCCGTCGGAGAGAAAACTCGCCTCAAGGCCGTCGTTTTGTAACGTATATGCCGCGAGCGGCCGTCACGGGCAGCGGGGGCCCCGCCGCGCGAGGACCGTTGGACAAGGGGGTTGCGATAACGATGCCCCTCCGGGGACCGCTAGCCTCACGTCTCGTGTCTCGTTCTCACGTCTGGGGTCTGGAAAGCGTGGGGAGATGTCCGAGATTGTTGCACGCGGCTTCCACGATTGTGACGGTCCATCTGCGCGGGACGAGCGTCGCCGATAGCGTGAGAGTTTTAATGCTCGGCGAATGGTTTTCGCGCACTCTCCGTCCCGCGATTGCTTCACTCTTTCCGGGTTCTGTGTGATGTACAAAGAATTATCTAACGCAATCGCTATTTCGTCCGGATGAGTCGATCGCTCGTCAGTTTCATCTGGCTTGAATTTGTAAATAACGAAATCTTCCTTTGATCGTCCTTCGACGATCTTTCTTGAGAATCGTGAATCATCGTTGAGGTGGTTTAAATGTGAAAATCGGCAACTTTCGAAATTGTTCGACTGTTGTGCTTAATTTGTTATTGAAATTTTATTAATTTCAAGTACATCTTGGCTTGATATCCTGGCTCAATTAATCGCTCGGGAGACATCGAGCGACAGATTCCGGTAAGATTTTCCACGGAAGGAGAAGCTGTTTCTGTGGTCTGGCCCGCCGCTAAATCGCCACACGGTGAAACATTAGTGAAATCACAGTTTACACGACACGGGCTACATCACACGCCGCATCTCCCAACAGATGGTATTCTTGATGGATGACGCTACTGATCCTCGGGTACGCGCTATTTACGTCATCTGTTTCTCTCTCGCGCGCGAGAGAAACGATACTTAATTAACGGCGCACTTCGGTAGTGATTCATGAAACGAGTGAAAGGTTCTCCGTGAGCTCTCTCGCAATCAGAAGAGCGACGATTAGCGTACACTGTAGCGGAGACACCACGGACTCGACGTGATGACGTGAGACGAGGCTTAACCGATTCGCAAGGACGCTCGCTGCGAAGACCCATTTTTCCGTGACCTTTTTATGGCATTTGCTGTCATGACCGCCACGCCACGTGACTTGCAGCGAAAATTAAATGTCACGACATCGGTAGAGGATCGGAAACCAATCTTGTCATAATCGCAAGAATACTTAATCCTCGCGTATACACGAAGTGACAATCAGGAAGATGTTGAAACCAGGTAGCTATTATTTTGTAATGGCTTTGTAATGATTAAATGTCAAGACATCATAGAGAATCGAGAATCCATTTTGTCGTAATCAGTATTTAATCGTGTATATACGAGATGACAATCAGGAAACTATTGAAACTGGCTAAACAGCTGTTAATAATATTCCGTAATGAGTGGATAGAATGAAATGAATTAAATACTATATTAACAAGAAATAACTTCCATTTCTTATTAGCACATAATGCAAAGAAATATACAAACTTGTAAAAATAAATAATTATTTATTTTTACATAATTATTATAATTATGTCATAAAGTTTATTAAAAGAGGTCAACAATTCGGCTAGTTGCGTGACTCGACGATATATAATTTCAAAATGATGACTATCTGAACTCGTACAATAATTGGGGCGCTTTTGAGAAAACCGTTAAAACACTTCTTAAAATTAATAATTATATAACTGTGCGCCTTCAAAGAATTTTAAATTCCTTTCATGGGTATGACCGAGATTTTTTAAATGTACTTATATCATTAAATCACGTAACTATAGCCAAATTTTCGACTTTTTTATAATATTTATTTCTATATATTTATAAATCTGTACCTTAGAGGTAAAGAATCGTATCTCCATTATTATGAATTTAGAATATTTTTAATAAAAAATAAAAGCAGCAACTTGATTTATTGGATTTTTAATAAAGTAACTTGACTGGCATGTTTAATAATAACAACTTCCAATATGACTTTTTCTAGACATTGTATCTTAGGAACTAATAATTAGGAAATAATGGACACAAGACCCTTTACGTAATTATACAATTCAAGCTTGGTATATTGGAAAATGTGTTAACATTTTTACACAAACTGGACATACGATTCTTTACCTCTGAGGTACAGAAATATATATATATTTTTGCGTCATATGCTAATAAGAATGAATGTTTTCTTTGCAAAACAGTGTTCGATTCATTTCATTCTGTCCATTCGTTAGAGAATAACAGCTATTTATAGTTTCAACAACTTCTCGATTGTTATCCTATATATACATCCGTCTTATGCGAGACTGCGGGTTTAAATTTGATTTGAACTTTGAGAAAGTTCAGAAAAATTTCATAAAATTTAACTTTGTCGGTAAACTCCCTGTCAATGTCCAGAAAATTTTTGGGGGATTGAGTGACGGTTATATTGCTTCGCTCGCAAATGATAAGCGCTACTCGCGAATGAACCGCGTAACAAGAAACCTTAAAAAAAATCAGGTTGCGCGAGTAAGTGCATCGTAAAAAACGCTATCGAAGGTGTGAAAATCGTCGTATTTCTATGTTGATATCACTCGTCGAGTCCACGACAGACCGCACAGATTTTGGAGCAAATCCGTCAGAAATAAACCGTCAGAATTGAAAATATATTATTCAATGGCTATATTTCGTTTCCTTTACAAATATGCTGCTTTGCAAAATAAAATCATAATATAATCTGTTTAGTTTTGTCGAGAAAAATATCATCTTTCTAATTGATATTAAAAAAGTATCGAAATATATATATAACACAATACTTATTCGTTTATATGCATATCGTACACGAATATATGTATGCATATGAGTGTGTGTACATACATGTGAAAAACAATTTTGCTGAAATATATAAGAATTAGACCGGATACAGATCTGAAAATAATTATGTAGGACGCTCAACCATATGATGTTAACGCTGCAAAAAGTTTTGACATTCTAGCAATCAGCTTGAGCGTCCAAATATAATTATTTTAAAAAACAATTCAACATAGTTATTTTCAGACCTGTGTTTAGCGAAATTTTTAGATACTTCAGCAAAACCATTCTTTCCATATAAAATACATATATATACACGATACATAGACGAAGTATTGTTATCGTATCGTTTATCGTTGGCATATACCTACGTAAATAACGGATTCATGTGCGCTTGACTCAATAAATTTAATTGGTCGCGTTGTTAATTGCAAATTGCGCTGTAGCTTATTATCGAAACGGATACGAAGTAAATAAATGCGAGCGTTAACGTTGCGCGGAAGTTAACATTTTGCAGGATGCTGCGCGAGATACTCCGCAGCACTGTCCGCGGTGCAGTGCATCAAATGCACACTCAATCGTGTTTTTCCCTGTTAATCCGTTCTCCATTACCCGGAAAGCTGTATGCCGGTTTGTGACCCGTATAAAACGGCGCGGTAATAACGGTATACACGTACGATACCGCGATCTTCATTGTATTGCCGGTATTGTCTGGCCTCGGTACAACTTTAAACGCCGGCAGGAGCACATTGTTCTCAAATTCGAACGTGCATACGCTTAACCCAGTGCAACCATGTGACATACATATTAGCGATCTCTCAGTTATTGCGGAATTATGTCACCTCGCGTTGTTACGCGATGAAATCGGCATTTCGGAACGTATGTTTTTTTTCAAGATACTATCTAACCATGAAACGCGATAAATTAGACTGATTATATTATACATAATGCATATATGCGGATATAATGGCTGATCAAATGATTTAAAAAATATATATATTATATTATTAAATCTATGTGCTAATAATTTATACCTTATTCATACCCATTACCTTCGATAATCAAACGTAGCAGTGATTTATAAAAAATTATTTTTAAAATACCCTTAAAAATTTCGAAATATATAAAGTTCAGAAATAAAACAGCCTGAAAATGAAAGCGATACTACGCGAAAATTTCAGACAATTGCGTAATCGTTTTATGAAAATATTTCAAAAGTATTCACGTTGTGTACATAAAACCGCCGAAGCCCAAAAGCTGCCTTTTAACGCCGAGCGAGATTAATACTGAATCGATTTTCACAGGGACTTTATTGCGCGTGTAAGTATTGATGCAAACACCCCTATCGCGTTTGTAATCGCTAGTTACCTGCTTAAATTAATCTGTGACGTCACGCCTTTTAAATCCCGTTCGCTCGTGTTATACTCTGTGTAAAATATTTGATCGCGATTTTACCACACCGCTAGTGCTCGTTAACCGCGATATTGATATTGCGCACTCGTTTTGCTACCACTCATTTGTAGATATATTATGCATTACGAACCTAAGAGAAACTCGATGTACCATCGGCGTAATGGAATTCTATTTATAACGTTACGCTATGAACTAAAATTACATTTAAAATTCAACAGAAACTCCTGCAAATTAATTCATATAGAGAGTACATAATATTGCGCGTATGACTCATATATAATTTATACGGCAATTTCCTATATATGCAACAAAATTGTATATTTTAATTCACGATTTCATTTTATAGCTTTATATCTCGTGTGATAATTTTTTAATTCTTTTTTATTATACATAAAAATTTCAGAATATAAGGAGTCACACACGCAACATTTCCGTTATTATTTCAAAATTTTGTCTATAATCTTGTCACTTTATCATCCCAATACATTGCAAAGATAAGTATTAACCTCGAAAGAATTATCACTTTTAATTAAGCAGGTGATATAAGCAGTTAATATAAAGCCGTCGATACAGAGAGTCGTCGAGTTTCAATCGAACGATCACGTTGCAGTTAACGTTCGTAGTCCAGTTTGCGACGCGTAACAATACGGTGTATTCATTTTTATACCTTGATACTCGATTAAATAGCTTGTAAAGCGGTTTCGGAACATCCATGAAACCGGTTCTTAATGGATCCCTCTTCGAATGGTATGTGCATAGCGATCATTACACATCACGTCCGTTCGAGGAGGAAAAAGCCCTCCAAAAGAAGGTAATTTAGTTTATCCAATAAATTACAAACGGATACACATAAATCGAAAAGTAATTTAATTTATGCATTAATAAATCTCTACGAAAATATACGTAAATCTATGTGTAAGTAGATTTACAAATCGATACATTAAAAGTATTCTACCAATCATAGATGCATAATTTGATGCGATAAGTGTTTATCGCCGTTTATTTTTAAACCACGAGCCACGAGTCAAACTGAAGGAAACGCGAAAGCCTATGTGCATTATATAATTACAAGTTTCATAATTTTAGGTTGCGGCGTATATTACATTAACACTGAGTTCACGGCCCTACAGGCCTTCCCATGTGATTAGTTTAGTTAATTTTCTCTGTTGAGGGCTGAAATCGACCCCCAGAGGCGTTGGAACGTTTATATTACCATACATATATGTCATCAGGCAGAAACTAAACACACAATACGATGACGTCAAACGAAATGTTATGAATCCCCTAAAATTCGGAACCTTTGCTGCTTGACGTTAAATTTAAATATTGCTAATTACACTCCCAAGTAAGAAGACGAACCTAGACGAAACAAGAGCCGATAATAAATTTTCAATATCTTTCTCTCTCTCGCTCTCGCTCCGTTTACCGTGTAATAAACGTTACAAGTTTTATTGCATTTGATATTAACCCCGCGCATACAAATTATGTACATGTAACAACGAAACATGAGGACGTTCACCGTGACTTTATTTAAACTGAGAAATATGAATTATATACACGTATCTGCGCTGAGTACGACGAACGCAAAGTTATTACACAGTCAGTTATCGTGCCCGCGTATTTTAGCTTCTCGTATTACGATATTATATTTATATTAGAAACTAAATTTACCTCAAGAAAATGGTCGGTATCACACGAAATGCAAATACGCTCGGGATGTAATTAATATACTTCCGTGTTCGACTTCGAGTTTCAAGGAAGTTATATACGTAGTCTGAATTATTGCTGATCTTAGAGCTTTTTGTGGCGGATAACAAGGTAGGGGGCTTAGCTTTCATAGCTGTCTATTGTGCGAGAAGACTTTCTTAATGACATTACCTGGGCGTCGCATTGCGTCAATGTGATATTGGCGGACTTTCCAGCACTTCGATTGACAATGAGGCACGGTCAATGGAAGTCGAACCCGATTACCTCGATGAAAGGAATCGTAGGGCATTTATTTCTCGAAAAATTGTTACTAGATTATAGAAATACTCATCCCCGTGAATTTATTTCATTTTCAAGATTTGGATATAATTGACAGAAATCCTATATATCTTCGAATTCAATTTATTATATTTAACAAGTTAAAGTTAGAACTGCATACCTAATTTTAGAATTCTCTGGGGAAGAACACGATTTTCTCAATTCTCTCGAAAGTTTGAAAATACTAACAGGTGAAATAATTATTACCTATTATATTTCATACGGAGAGAATCAAATTAGATTTACTAATTACATTAGCGAAATGATTGTTGCATGAACTATGGCATTTCACAAATAGTCAGATAACTAATAATTAAACAATCGAATATACTTATATGGCTTTTCTAAAAAATTGATTCAAATGTACAAGGTGTCGAATATACGAATATTAATTAATTAAGTCTTTAACGACAAATTCGATCTTGAGTTGTAAATTAAATTGAAACTAGTAACAAAATATTTAGGATTTTCTATTTTTAACGCCGGAAAAGTTAACTAGCACTAGCGGAGGTAGCTCGTGTGTTCAAAATCCGCTTTATCTGTGAACATCTGTTTCGTGGAGCGCAGTTTCCGCGATACAATGGTGAAACAATAGAAGTAGCTTTAGCACTTCGACCGCAGACATGCAATTCATCACTTCGTCACAAGACTTTTATGACGTGGTCACGAAGTAATGTCCCGTCTTGACAATATTAACGTGCCGCGGTATCGATTTATCAGTAACCTGCACGCAATGTTGTTAATAGCACCAGCATTATCAACCGACTATTACAGAGGCGACTAAAAAATAATTGCCGTACAATTTTGCGATGTTCGCAAACCGGAAATACTTTGTGTTTCTGTTATTACTGACCATAAAGCGTTTCGTGGAGATTTACCATTCCTTGGGAATATAAAACTATGATGATTTCTGCAAGAAAAGAGTAGTGATGATGTAGAGATAGACATTAAACGAAGAATACATTGTACTCAGTATTGCGACATTACTTATTATAACTGTACAATGTTATCACGATTCCGTTTTCTGTCTACAAAATAAGAAAGTTTTAAATTAAATGTTTGAGTCCTGAACATGTCACCTCTATTTTTTTATTGCTTGAATAATACTTTGCAAAATTTTCACTTAGATACACTTAAATACATTTCTGTCATAATATTACAATTTCAGTTTCTGCATTATATCCTAATAGACATGCCATGTCGATAAGTATATACAAAATTATAGCATAATGGTAAACAGTCTTATCACTACCAAGTATCATTTTTTAATTAGCATTTGATTTTATTCTACTGCTTCTTTAAGTATTTTTTTCTAAATTTTTGTACCGTTATCTTTACGTTTGCAAATTATTGTCAAACAATTCTCAACTTCACAGAATATATTCAAAATATAATTATGAGTTTTGTAGGCATACAATTTTATAACGCTGCTCGACTGGATTATATTATATAAATTATTCTTATCATTTTAATTTTGAAATAAACTGCATTTTTATAAACTGTATGAACATTTAATTAATTTCTTTTTTTTCGTATATCCGCATTCCCTAAATTTTTTATTATAAAATGGGGCTAACTAAGGAAAATCTGTGACTTGCACATATATATTATATATGCACATGTGTGTGCGTATTATATATTCTGCCTTTTTTAATAGAAAGTTCGTATAACTGGCAGGGAATGTCGCCGTTGTTCTCTGGGTCGCGCACAGTCATCCGACATTATTACTCCCATTTCCCGCTCGTTATCGTGATGAAAGTGAATTATTTAGCAGCAGCTAATTAATTAGTACCATCAGGTGAACATGGCTGTCTCATCGCAATATAATTTCCCAGGCCAAATGACCTCGCTCGCTGCGTGGGATAATTACTCGCGGATCTGTATTTCCGTCGTGTCTTCGAAACACTTTGTTATTATGATCGTGCTATTTTTTTTTCGCGATTATGACAGCCGGTATCGACTGCAGCCGTGGGTGTACCGCGGTGGTACCGTGCTGGTACCGGAGGTAAAAGGCAAGATACATCAGTAGTTTGTTTCGCAAAAGGAGTAACGCTCCGTAACGTCGAAAGCAACATTATTTTTGCGTTATCTGAAATTATTGCACGTTTTGCGAAAGTCATTAAGCCCGATTAGGACAACAATTTGAATTGACCTTTCATCGAGAGATATGCAAAGCAGCGTGTCTTCGTCGTCCAACATGACAATAAGGTTGTCTCGCGCATAATGTATATTATAATATCACTGCCGATAATCCCGCGACTGCGCTCCTTTTTTCCTTTTTTTTCCCTTTTTTTTTTTTTAATAATAATAATAAAATTGCGGCCCACCGTCGACCACAGTCGATACGATTGTGACTATGGATAGCGATTTACACGGGACACAATGCGATAAGAATGTGACAATATATGCGAGGTATATATAAACGAGTTCATCGCCAATTCTTATCTGATCCACCTCAGACTCATAGCCGGACGTAATTGCATATGTGCAAATTGCATGTCATTGTATCGCCGGTTCTATTTGTAGGAAGAGCAGCATGAAAACTCACACACATTGAGCAGCTGATCGAAACGAAATGTCCCGTTTAAAAATGGCATTTTCTCCGCGATCGATGTGTGTGCCCCGAATTAGTCATGTGCTAAGTGCCTACCTAAGTGTCGCAAAGTGCTCCGGTTACCCTTAGCTGCACATATGCTGACATATGCACTTTTCGTCCGCGCGGTCTCCTCGTATTTCCGTTCTCGTAATCGCCGCGGCGTATGCAACAAGCATAAAAATCGAAAAAAAAACCTTTCTTGAAAGCTTGGCGTAAAATGATCCGCCGGAATATCATTATTGATAATAACGTTAAAATTAATTTCGCATTAATGAAGGGTGCATTAAGAGATGTATAAATATCAAAATATTGCATATAAAATATTAAAATACATATAGACATGTAAAATATTAAATACATAGATATATAAAATATTGAAGTACATATCTGTACCTTACAGGTAAAGAATCGTATCTTCAGTTTTTATCAGAATGGAGAGAGTACTTTTTCCAATATATCAGAAGCTTAAATTGTATAATGGTAAAAGATCTTACGTCCATTATTGCTAGTTCCTAAAATACAGCGTTTCGAAGAAGTCATATTGGAAATTTTCAGAGAGATAATAAATTTTAAATCCTGCTTTCTCTCAATTTATAATAATGGAGATATTTACCTCCATTCTTTACCTCCAAGGTATACAGATATACCTAAGATATTATACGAGAAAAACTTGAGTGGATATATTTATTGTGTTCTATAAATACTACCGAGAGAAGCGATCGATTTTTATAACGAATTTTCACTCGTCTCTCGCAAGTCGTATCGCGCTTGTTCCATCTTCGCGGATTCCATCTTCATTTCCGACCGTGCGCAATACGCGAAAAGAAAAAGTCCGAGTCTCAGCCGCGATTCGTAGAATCGTGATAAGCGTGCGTAAAGCTGAAGCGGATGATCGATCTGCCGAAAGAATTCTAGTTGCATCTCCCGGGCAACCTTTTAATATCAACTCGGGAATTCCCGATACGATAGGAATTCACGCACCACCGAATTCATAATGAACTTGGGATCATCTTTCTGTTGCAGAGCGCTGAAAACCGGCCCAGTCCTCAGTCATGTGATTCCACGAAGGCCCCGCACAATTACTAGTACACGGTTGTGAGTACCTCGTTTTAAGCCACGAGTCGAGAAATCCGTATCGCGAGTCCACGCACGGGCGGACTGGGTGATGAGCTCGTGGTACAAGCCGTGGAAGACTGACGCCGTTGAAAGATGTTCCGCTCCAAGATTCGCATTCACACGTGTCAAGTGATACTGCTGACGTCCCTGGTATGGTTCCTGGTCGACGTCATGGTGCTCATGCTCTATTCGGACTGCATCGGAGGGTCCGGATGGGGCTGCTCGGACAAGCAGCAGCAGCAGCAGCAGGCGCTTCAGTCCGAGGATCCGTCTCAGTTGCATCCGAAGGCGCAGATCAGGGAGCCGCAGGCGTTGAAGCAGGACCATAATGATAAGAGGCAATATCCGCAGTCGCAGCTGCACCTATGGCGTCCGGCGAAGGTCGTCAAGGAGAATAAGGGCAGCCCTGGCGAGATGGGGGCGGCGGTGCACATCGCACCGGAGAACGAGGCCAAGCAGCAAGAACTGTTCAAGCTAAATCAGTTCAATCTGATGGCCAGCGACATGATCTCCTTGAACCGATCCTTAAAGGACATCAGACTCGAGGGTTGTAAGAATAAGAAGTACACCAAGTATCTTCCAGACACGAGTATCGTGATAGTTTTCCATAACGAGGCGTGGACCACTCTGCTGCGAACAGTCTGGTCCGTGATAAACAGGTCTCCCAGGTCGCTGCTGAAGGAAATCATCCTTGTGGACGACGCGAGCGAGCGTGGTACGTTCACATTCGCGTTCTCGAACAAGCGTAACTTGTGCGACGAGCACCAATGTTTTTATTATTTTGTAATGTAGATTGATTTGTCTGTATCGCGTAATAGTGAACGACCAACTGTATGTTTGAATGAAAAAAAATATAAACATTCCGTATCGATAGAGAATTGCAAGAATCGTAGTTGTAAAATTTGGACCGAGATAACCGGTGAAAATTTGATTTTCTAGAGCACCTGAAGCAAGATTTGGAAGACTACATAGCCACGCTACCCGTTCCTACGTACGTGTATCGCACCGAAAAGAGGTCGGGCCTGATAAGAGCAAGGCTTTTAGGGGCAAAGCACGTCAAGGGACAAGTAATCACATTTCTCGATGCGCACTGTGAGTGCACCGAGGGTTGGTTGGAGCCGCTATTATCAAGAATCGCAAACGACAGGCATACCGTTGTCTGTCCGATCATAGACGTAATCAGCGACGACACCTTCGAGTACATCCCGGCGAGCGATATGACCTGGGGAGGTTTCAATTGGAAATTAAACTTCAGATGGTATTACAGCCTTAACGTTACAACGTTATAAGCGTCATGAATTTTAATAACATTACGCTCCTATATTTTAACCAAAATAGTTAAATCTCTCCTGCCTTCTAAAAAAAAAAGGACACACACGAGACATTTGAGTTGCAAATGTGCAAATCTACATATTTTGCAAGTCATGAATAGTTAGATTGGCCTATAGCTAAATCCGCTTGAAATATTAAATCTATTGATCCCTTCTGACATGTATATTATTGACATAAATTTATGTCTCCGTTAAATTACCGTAGTTTCATAAATTCTGCGATTTTTAAACTACCATACTCATAAATTCAATACTTCTCGTTCTAATTTAGTTACAGCTATATATAACGATGTGATAATCAATAACAATTTCTCTTCTTTCCTTCAGTGTGTAATTACGAGCTTTCGAGTTTACAAATCATTTATGGTTCCCGCAATACTGACCACAAACGTGCACATTTACTGTGTTTATTTAATTGAATTAAAATTATCTATAATTAATTTCGAAATTCTGAAACAAAACGCATTGGCAGTATCTCAAATGATATATTAATGCAACGTGCGTTTGTTAATTTTTTATTCTTTTTAAACAAAATATTAATATTATATTGATTTTGCTCAATAAGGTACAGAGTCGCCCAGAGAGAAATGGACAGGAGGAATAGCGACAGAACGGCACCGCTACGAACACCGACTATGGCCGGTGGATTGTTCTCTATTGATAAAGAATATTTCTATGAGTTGGGCGCGTACGACGAAGGCATGGACATCTGGGGCGGTGAAAATCTTGAAATGAGCTTCCGGGTGAGCATTCTTTAAGAGTAAAGAAAATTACCAGTTTATAATGCGATTATCCACGAAAATTTTATACAGCATGAGCTTGTATCCAACAAAATCACATGGCAAATAGATTAATTAATCTAAGAGATTAACAATGATTATTTATATATATATGAAGGAAAGAAGACCAAAATGTTTGAAAAGTTGCTGATTTCATGCTGATCTTCTAATTCCATATATTTTATGTGTAAATTAATTTGTAGGATTCTCTGAAACTTGACTTTTGCTCATTACAAAAAACGATTTCATCATTTCTAATATCCAGTAATAAATAATAACTCTTTCCTTTATCTTGTATTGTTATCTATTAGAGATAACTGTGCACTATTGTGACTATTAGGATATTTGACAAAGTTTTTGAAGGGTCTTCAAAGGGTATTCTCGCACAAATTTCCGTTGTTATTTGTGAAGTCATAAGTGCCTTGTAGGTGTGGCAATGTGGCGGAACGTTAGAAATCAGTCCGTGTTCACATGTGGGACATGTATTCCGGGACAAGAGCCCATATACATTCCCTGGTGGTGTCAGCAAGATAGTCCTGCACAATGCGGCTAGGGTGGCCGAAGTCTGGATGGATGAGTGGAGAGATTTTTACTATGCCATGAATCCAGGTTAGATAATCAAGTGTATCGTTTAATTAATTTTTCCCCAATGTTGTATTGCTAAATTGCGCTAAATGATGCCACATCGTTATACGTATCAATTATACATGTCCCATACATGGTGTACCATACATGGTGTACCATTCAAACGTGTTATTTACTCACATCTTCGTCTCTCAAAATTATTGCGTATATATAAACACATATATATTTGATGTAATTAAAAGGAACTATTGAAAAATTTGTTAGAATTTAACACATTTATTTCAGGATTAATAGCATTGTTTCAAAATATAGCTGGTACTCATATAGCGCTTATATACCGAAAGCAATGTTAATTGACGATGTTAATTGACAAAGCATTTTTTGAAACTGCATTATTATATTCTACAATAATATTATATTATAGATATTATATTATTCAAGCGAAACTCTATATAACATATTTGACGGGTATCTGATACAAGCCATTTATATTACCTCATGAAATTATTATGATTCACACAGCTATGTGAATTGCAGTTGTTTTTGAATGCATTATTTCCTTGTTAACAAGTTGTTTCTCCGTTTAACTAATAATTAATAACAGTCTTATGTTAATACATTTTCATAAAATAGTTTTTAACACATTAGCTATACATCCACAAATATACCATAAAGTTAGTTAATCATCTTTTGTATGTCTTGTGCACATTATAATTTATGTGTGTATTTACTAATATTTCATACATAATACACATTAGTAGTTATATTACATTATATTGCTAATATCTAAACTAAATCAAGATCTCTAACTACAGAAATTATTCTAATCTTCGCGATTGCTGTCATCAAAATATTTTACTCCAATTTGTTTCTTTGATCGACCAAACGATAAATACACTTCTGTACGATATAGAAATTAGAGAATGACCACAGTCATTAAACATGATCATTGAATGAACGTATTTCAGGTAAATTTTATTTCTATGTCTCGTTACGAATGCTGATGTAGTCTTAACCACTCATCCATCCAGCCGACTAACCAATTGAAAATTGCGCTTGCTTTTAATGGAATTCTCTTATCAGACTACATTATAGGTGCCGCAAGAGAAGAGATTTCTAAATCTACCACGAGGCGCAGAATACGATTTATCATATTTGCCATGTGTTGTATTTTTTTTTCTTTTTGTCTCTTATCGTGTTACTATCATTTGTAACTGCTAACACACTAACAGAACTGAGTTGGTTAGATATGGATGTGTGGTGGGACATTGGAAATTGCGACATGCTCGCACGTCGGGCATGTATTCCGTAAGTCAACCCCGTATACCTTCCCGGGCGGTACCAGCAAGATAGTCAACCACAACAATGCGCGGCTCGCAGAAGTTTGGTTGGACCAATGGAAGTACTTCTATTACAACATTAATCCAGGTAGCACTAACACTGGCGTATCTCGTACAAAAAAAAAAGAGAATTTATCCCTATGTATCTCTTTCTATGCCTTGGTTGCTTTGCAATGACGCATGCTTTGGAAGATCTCTCTGCATGTTTCTTTATCAATCATTTTCGTTTACGGCTTCGGGTGCTCGCTGTCTCTATCAGATACCCGTTAACATTTATTTAAAACATCATTGCTATTACGTTCTCTCAACGCTGTAATGTTGTTACTTAATAATCCATTAGACAACGATGGATATAATGTACAATAAACGAGAACGATAATGCAAATAAGATATGTAGAGGTGTACTTGGAGAATAAATAATAAGTCACGCATGGCATTAAGGGTTCTGTGTGATACTATTATAGTCAAAAGGTTATTGTTAAAGGGAGATATTCTATTATAGTGGCAAACATATACAAGTAACATGAATACGAAGCATACATGTATTCATAGTAGTTTCCTAATTGACAATATGTGTATAAAATTACTCAAATATAAAACAATGTTGATAAAGCACAATACATTTCTGCACGCTACATTTGCAGATGTATGAACAGTATTGTATGTGTGTGTGTATATATATGTGTATATGTATATAAATCAATGCTACGTCATAAAGTTCTTTACATAAACTTCTTTCAGATTTCCAGAAAAAAATGCATAATTGCACAATTATTTTTTAGGAGCAAGCATATGGCAATTAATGTATCATACAATATACCATGGTCACAAATTTCTTTATTTTTAGCACAAAATCCTCTGAAAAATCTTCTTTTCAACCAATTTACATGCAAGCACAATATGTAAAAAGATATATGTGAATAAATTCGTCGTTTGTAAGCTCTTGTAGCGTTACAGAAAATCAATTTTTTTAGGGGCGCGAAACGTCGACGTCGGTGACGTTTCCGAGCGGGTAAAACTCAGAGAACGACTGAAATGCAAAAGCTTCAGATGGTATTTGGAGAACATATATCCAGAATCGCCAATGCCGTTAGATTATTACTATCTCGGCGATGTGAAAAACGTTGAAACGCAAACTTGTTTGGATACTATGGGCAGGAGAACCGGGGAAAACGTCGGAATTAGTTATTGTCATGGATTGGGTGGTAATCAGGTTTGTATTTATTCTGGATACTGAAGTAATTCACACGTTTTGATAGAAATCGAGAGATAGTGTTTCTATTTCGAACGTTATTTCTAACGAGAACTGTGTTATCCAGGTATTTGCTTACACTAAACGGCAACAGATAATGTCTGATGATATGTGCCTTGATGCAGCTAGCCCACAAGGTCCAGTAAAGATCGTACGATGTCATGGCATGGGTGGTAATCAAGCGTGGGTTTATAACGATGAGGTAAGAGAAACATGATTAGAGAAAAAAAGATGCTTAAATATTATAAAGAAAACAGATATCTATAGATATAAAAAAGAAAGATGAAACGTAGTTTAACAATTAATATTAATAATCAATAAACATAATTAATATTAATGTACACCGTTTCTTTCAGACCAAAATGATTAAACACACAAATACGGGTTACTGTTTGTCAAAACCCCACTCGGGCGATGCCTCGCAACCCGTCTTGGCGCAATGCGATGTCAACAACATCGGCCAAAAATGGATTATGCGTAGCAAATTCAAGTGGCAGGCCAGCTAATACGAATCGACTTTAAGCGCCAGACCTATACGCAATATTTGTTAATATGTTTAATAAATTGTAACCAATGGACTGATCGCAAAGGACTTCCCAAGTGCGCGTATGAGAAGAGATAATGAAGTATTATAACTAGTGGCGAAGAAACGGTCCAATATCACATCTAATGTGTACGTCAAATGAATTGACAGTGCGCGACAGGAATCGATTCTCGTCGAAATCGCGTCAGAAATCGTAGTTAAATAATTAGATTCTACAGGATTTATTTACCATTGATAAAGCAGTATCGCGAATTTACTGCCATTCCTTGTGGTACGGTCCTTACGGTACGCCTTGATCAATGCACAATAGTGACAGAGAATGAATTTCTCTGATCGCGTGTGAACATAAGTGATACTAAACGACGAACAGAGTGAACTCCTTTTCTTCTTTTCTGGCTGAGAAGCAGTAAAGAAGGAATCATATCAGACCACTGTTATAAATAATTGTTAATAACAAAAGAGAGAGAGACATATTTGATAATTTCGAATGAGTGCAATGACGAATGACTGACCGGTTAATCAGTACGCAACGAAATGAAATGTGAATATGCTAGAAATGCATCGCGAGATTATGACGGAGTGAATGCTGGAATGTCAGTGAAGTTGATGTGACGCTACCGCGATAATAATATAGAAAAAAATTATTATTGTACAATCCATTTAATAACTAGGGAAGAGCACTGGATCTTTTTATATTCATGTTTCTGATAGTTCCTCGTTGCATCTCGTTCGTATAATTTAACTGTTACGCGTCGTTTCGTACGAAGAATGTACTTATCAGAATTTATAGCAATATATAGAATTTATCAGGTTTTAGTTAGATGCATACAATTATTAACTCTCGTTAAACTTTATTACGGAGACATAATGCAGTTTTAATGCAGACGTACCAGAATGTCTTCCATATTTTAATGATAGCAGATTTTTCTGGCATGATCAGCTATTGCGCACATTTGCGAGTTACTTGGTAACTACTTCCCTGAACATTGTTTAATTTGCGAATCATCGTGCGACGAAACATACCGTAAATCATTATAAAGAAAACAATATTTGAGCATGATGCGTTAAAGTGCAATCACTCAAAGATTAAGTAACGAATTTATAACTAAAATGCAACTGCACATGCCGAGAACATTTATGAATATTTATGCAGAGATTAATTGAACAAAATCATCATCCGTTAAATTAAATCCTGGCACCTTTCTCTTCGACATCACAAGTTGCAATAGAATATTCTTATTCTTGTTCTTCGAATATTTATAAAAGTTGCTTGATGTAAAAGATTCCCAAATCTGCTATTGAAAACTTTTATAAGTTTACACTCCTGTGAAATAACTTTCGACACATCCTTAAGACCTTCCCTATTTGTATCTGCTATTGAATGACGAATATACTCATTATTCTTATGTAATCCAAAAGAATGTTATGGTGATGGTGCAACGTTAAGCTTGATACATTTGTCTTCTAAGACTGTGGTATTTATTTTTGTATAGAATACAAATTTACTTATATGTTGAAATAAGCAATGTGTCAGTCAACTTTATAGATAAATGATAAAGTGTTCGATCGCGATCGAAAAACGATAGTCAATAGTACCTCTTTTTGCAAATACATTTATTCCTTTCCCTACAAGTTGATTTCGTGGAGAACGCTATTATTAATATGAATAAAATTGCTAATGAAGGATTCCCATTTTAATCATTTGCTCAACGAATAATGTCTCTAGCTTGAATCGATTACGATGATACGAAAGGAGTTTCAATTATTATAATAGCCCGAACTGCGTAAGCACGATCTTTTAAAGACAATAAAATTATTTATATACGTTATTAAATTTATAATAACGCATGTCTCTATAACGCTAGTATAATGATTTAAAACATCTATAAAGTAAGTAAAGTTTGTAAAAATGGATGTATGCACATTAACGACATTTAAAGCTGACTTTTATTTTTTTTCTCAGAATGTCATTAAGTTTGACTAAAAGACAAATCCTCTTAAAAAGTAATTTATTTATAGTTGTTAAAATTGTACCATATAAGTACTCTATAGAATCTTATAAAATAACTACGATCAATACACAATTACATCTTGTTAGAATAAATAATTAGTTTCGTTACATATGTGAAACGTTGGTATCATTATTTTAATACTTACAATTCCTGATTAATAAATGCAAAAGTTTAATTATAATTTACACGTTTAATACTTCTTCATCCTCGTCAAAACTTTTTTGTATGCATAAATAATTAATATTCATTAATAAAAAAAGAATAAAATAAAATTATGATAAAGGACAATGCAGAAATGTGTAGATAATGAGCCTGACGAAGAAACTGATCAGTTCAATAAGATCAATATGATCAATTTAATTAAATTTAATTAAAAATGTATTATTGATTGTTTAAATCAATTAAAAACAGTCAATCATTGGTTGACATTAAATAATCAACAATTGGTTCACATTAAATAAAATCACGGTATAAATTGTTTAAAAGATATTTATTACATATATTTACTGTTCTTTAACTTCACGCAATCTACGTACAGCTGATCTTACTGAAGCGGCAGCCGTTGTGGAATATACCCACGCACCACCAGCAACTGTCCTCTTGCATCGTTTGCAGGACCAGATGCCTACGACGCTGCGTTTCATCGCTTCCTGTTTGAAAAATAGTATAACTTGATACATATTTTGATAATTTTTCTTACTAACTGCATTAAATTATAAAATAATGTTCATGTAAAAAACTTATAATAGAACTTTTATAACGTAGTACATACTACATTTATAATGCAGTGAGGAGAATTTATTAAACCCAAAAATAATTATCTTAATTTTAAAAAGTATCAAACATTAAAAGTGTATCTTCCCAACTTATAGTATTGATAAAACATGACAATTACTCACCTTGCCGCAAAATGAGCAAGTATACTTGCTGTGTTGGGTAATTTCCATTTTTTTGACCATTTTCCTAAGGGAGGCACCGTAACGGGTGCCATATTTGCCGGTAATTCCGACCTTCTTCGTGCGTTTTGCCTGTTAAAAGTCGAACAGTTTTAGAATCTTTGTAACTTCGGTAATATTAAAGAATAAATAATATATGATCGTTGAAAATAGAGCGAGGAACACTTCCAAAACATAACCTCGCTGTAGGGTTAGAACCCCCATAAGCGTGTAACGTTAGCATTTCATGGTGAAATATATACATAAAAAATTTCTCGAAAACAGTTATTCTTATTTGCTCATCAATATCACGTAGATTTCAGCAAGATTTAGTACGTAAGTTTCGATAAAATATCATACCATTTCGAGCAAGCGGAGTAGACTTCGGCAGAAAACCGGAAAAGAGTAACCTCGCGTAGCGCAGCGTCGTATAATGTCGGAAGTTGGCCGCAAGGAAACGCGCGCATCCAATATGGTGGCGAATTTCAAACTTGCGCGGAAAAGACTTGACGATTCTAAAGTTAGTGGAAAATATTTCCATTATCTGCGAACATTATTTTATAACGTGAATTGTATCATTGTTCTGCTGAAGAAGATACTCTGTATGTATCTCGACTACTAAAAACGTGTTAGAAGATAAACATATTACGCAGGCAACATTTATTTTTTGCATACGTGTAAGCCACTGAAGGATCTCAGCTACGTTTCGCTCATAAGTTTCAAAAAATCATCGTATTCTAATGTTTTTTTTTTTTTTTTTTTCAATTGATTGTAAATTTTCCGAGAATTATGATAACTCAGAATTAAAAAAAATATATTACAAAAAAATACGCGTTAAAAAATATATATAATTTCCAACGTAGTTTCAAAATTCCGTTGGGATTCCTGAGACCCCAGTGTAGCTTTCGAGGGTTAACAAAATATTAATTATTATGACAAGAAAAATAGTCTATCTATAAATAATACAATCTTCTCAATACATACTAAAAAGATATTCTTTAGTAGAACAAAATACGAATTGTATTTTCTAAAAGTGAAATATATACCTAATACAATTTAACAAACTTTCAACAGAACATATATGTTTTTAATTTAGCTTCCCTGGTAAAGAAAATTCTCAATATCGCATAATAATTCTAAGAATTTTTCAGAATTTACATATGCAAATAATTAATTCTAAAAAGACACACATATACATATCTTAAAAAATATATATATTGAAAAATACAGTGTAGCTTTTAAAACTAATATAAAACGACAGATTGCAATATACTCGATATATATGGAAGTAGAAGATTGAGTGATTGAGTGAGATTATGGACACATGTTTACACATATGGAGGAAAGTAGCCCTGGCTAATTCAATTTTATTCGAACCTACGTCGACCGACACGGCGGATTATCGACGAGTTACCTAACACAGGAACGTACACATAAACGTATAGCAAAAGCGCATATTTTTAAATAGTAAAAATCTCGAGTCTTCGTGTCTCGAATTCGTAATGTATACTTTTACTCGATTTCTCCAATTAAAGAGCTTCATTTATTTTTTCGAAAGCTGTCCCCGCTACCAAAATTTCAGCGGTAAAAAAAATACCTCAATCAATTTTCGCATTTCTTTTTAGCAAATCAAATCAATCAACAATGCCAAGTTACAAAATTCGATCGCTAGTCAAAGAATTCGCGGTCCGCGTAGCACTCGATGCATCCAAACAAACGTCATCGCTCGTGTATTTTTTTTTACAAATTTCCAAAAATACGCGTCGATTACGTAACGTACGTCATCGTAACGCGTTGTCGCGTTACATAATCGCGGAAGCGGCCGAACGGGAAGATTCAATAAACATTGCGGAGCGCAAAATTATTTTTCCCGACACGGGCGTATATTTTTCTTCCTTACGCCGCTCGCGGAGGAAGCGCAGCAGGGGAGGGGGAATCGCTCATTCCATCTTCCATGTTCCATCCCTGGGGTAGGGAGAAGAGGAACCGGCCCGGTATGACGTAGGCCAGGCCACACCAGGACCAGGCCACACGTATAGCAGCCCGGAGTCCGGAGTAGAGTTAGAGTTAGAGGCCGGCTCCGCTTTCCTCGTCCGTTCGGAGATCCGATCGGTGCGTCACGGTCACGCGTGTGTCATCAGCGTGCGAGTCTGCGAGTGCAAGCGGCTAATAAGTAGCGGAATCATTGCCGCGCCGCGCCGTCGCGAGCGACCGGTTGGTTTGGTGGTCGGCTGTCCGCCCCCCGCGTTCGTTCCCGCACGTCGTCGTCGTCCGTCCGGCGGTCCGGCCTGTCCGGCGCGCCGCCTAATCGGAGCGGAGCGGAGCGGAGTGGAGCGGTGAGCGTGGCGTAGCGCAGCGCGACGCAGTGCAGCGAGGGGAACGGCGCGCGTCGTCGAGTCTAGGAGCACAGCCGGTGGTGGTTCGTCCAGCCAGCACGATGGTCGTCAAGATCTACGTATCGGGTATCAGCGGTAACAAGGAAGTGAGTGCTCCAGCGGCTCTTTCGGGCTCCGGTGTCGCGTCACGCGACACTCGATCACGGCGCCTGGTCTGACACCGCGCGCGCCAGGCAGTCGTCGTCACCACGATTGTTGCCGTCGTCGTCGTCGTCGTCGTCGTCGCCGCTGTATCAGGTTACAATGCGAACGGCACCGCACATTAGCGGCCCTAATGATCGGGCACTGTCATCCGCGATATAATGCGCTTGTATCGGTTCCGCTTGCTCGCTCTCCTCGACGATGGACGTACGGTGGTGTCACGCCAGTTGTCCAGCTGTTTATCACGGGTCTCGCCCGCGGCTGTTTATCTGGCTCGATCAGGAGCGTCGGTTGTCGAATTTGTCACGTATATTTAGCTTGATAGCGACTAGTTCCGTTACCGATAAGGCAAACTTGTTCTGTCGTCTGTTAAACATAATGCAAATATTTATAGTATCATGTTGTTACTGTAGCAATTATTGCCGTTGATATTTTGCAGCAATCAATAAATATTGTTAAGTAAATTTTATTATTATTATTATGAAAATAATAAAAAATACTAGACGGTTGCAATCAGCAATCTCTGCCGTACATGAGTTTTTCCGTCAGATGCTGTATGCAACTCTGACTCTAATGGAAATTGAGCTAAGCTTTGTAACATATAAACATTACGAATATTATAAAGTTGACATTATAATTTTAACGTTGTAAAATAAAATATTAAGTTCTACTTTCTTTAATATTTGCTACTTATAGGTAGATTATAACAAATTCAAGTAACACGCACATTATAAATTAAAAGATTTCGAAAAGTTTTAACTATATGTAAATATGTTACAGGTGAAGAAAAGACAGCAACGCGTGATGATGATTCTAGATAGTAAAAATGTGGAATATGAGATCATCGATATAACGGAGCCAGGCAAGGAATTGGAGAAAGAATTCATGCAAGCTAACAGTAATGCTAGAAACAACAAGTATCCATTGCCACCACAGATATTTAACGAGGATGATTATTGCGGTGTAATTATCTTTTTTTTGTGCTGTTGACATTTCTATTATTCTTAACAGATACCAAGTGTAATTTTTAAAATATATTGTACACGTGCAACAACCATTAAAAAATAACTGTTTAAAATCTTACTTTTTATAAACGATAAACAAGCGGTTAAATTTGCAGGATTATGAAGATTTTGATTTAGCAAACGAAATGGACGAATTGGAAAAGTTTCTAAAAGTGACGCCGGCAGTGAGTACCGCAGAAATCACTCTCGATTCGAAGTCTCAGAGTGATGGAATTCAAGAGAATGGGAATACTTCAAGTCGAGAGGTAATGCTGTTCTTTTGTTCGGAACTGAAACTTAAAAAGAGCTTTGTCTTAGCTTGCTTTTAAATTATATAGATATACCCGGCTTCTTTATGAGAAAGAATTCCGACGTGCCAAAATAGAAATGACAATTACTACAATCATGCCTATTGTGTGTCACATGTACGACACATGACAAATTATTTTTATATTTACTTGTTTATATATCTTTGAAAAAGAGCCAACATTATACGACGATATAAATTGACAACTACATTTTGTTATTTTATAACGAACATTAGTTATATGTAGGCTGCATTCCGATATTCACTGTCAGTACTGCAAATCTATATTTTACGTCACGTATACTATAGATTTTCAGTACTGAAAGTTGCTGACAGTGAATATCGGAATACAGCCTTAAAATTATTTTAATTTTTACCTATTTTTATTTACTAACTTAATGACTTTGCTACTAAATTTATATTAGTAGTTTGTACACATTTAATATTTGCAATCTGTTCCTTTTAGCCCTCCGCGGACAAAGAAGCAGATATATTACTTTCGGACAGGTAAATGATATATTATAATAATAAACGGATTAATGGATTCTATGGAAACATATTAAAAACACATATAAACTATACTGCGATTAAAAATATTGAATAATTAATTTATAATTATCTGTTCTAGTTTACCAGAAAGGACAACTCTAGAAAGTGAGACTAAAGCGTTAGACGACTCTAAACCAACCGAAGTAGATAGCGCGGCAAAAGTAGTCGCTAGCGACGAAGGTGAACACGCTGAAGATAGTGGCGATAAAAATGAAGAAAAGTCCGATGACCAGGAGAAAGAGGAATAGATACCGAGATATACCCATGTAAAGTTGGGCTATTCCACACAATGACATCCTTCCTTTTCCACCCACAAACGTATTTTGCAAAGCTACGTTTATTACATTACTAAGGCTGAATGAAGGTACTGCCAAGATAATATTCTGCATTGCAGAAAGTCTGTTGAATGATCAGTATAAATGACGCATGGAACATTCTTTTATAGAATATACTTTGTATTTTTAGATCAAACGCGTCTTCACCAATGTTTTGCCACAGGTCTGATTAGGTGATATGAGACAATTCCTTCATATCGCTATCTTTATATATACATCCTCACGTTTGTTTATTATTTTTGCATTGTTTCGCACCGCACCATACCCGATACATCGTAGCATATCCAATAATCGAACTGAAGTATATATTTTTCTTTTACATGTGCAACTTTCTCGTTATTTTGTTGCCGCGTGCAAAACGTACAAAAATAAATATAGGATATAGCAACATATACATATACACAATATCATTTGAGATATATGAGGACAGATATATAGATAAATACATACTATAATAACATTTTTTAATTTTTAGATATAATTATTGATTTGTTACACCCGTGAGAAAAAAATTTTTATATTTATATTATACTTTTTTTTAATCGAACACAACAGTATTAAAGATAGGTTTGGCTTGTTAGAAAAATTTGTATTTGGACATTTCTTGCGTTAAGATAATCAAAACAGTCTTTCCAAGTAGGCTTTAAGAAGTCGTTGATTTCTTGAGCTTATATATTAAATATGTTAGAAGTAGTTATTATAGAAAGAACAGAACAAAAGAAGATTTCTAGATTTTTATAACTGAATTATATGAATATCTTTTCTATAATATAAGCTTCCATTTTCTAAGCATGACAAAATTATGCTGGTGTAAATGACTCATACTGGCGTGACATGATTTCATTGATATGTGTGTATATGACTCATGCTTATTCAATAGTCTATTCGATCATTAGAATCTTTGTGTCTAAAACGAACGATTAAGTTCTCTAAAAAAAGTTCTATTTTTTAAAACGGAAAAACTGGTTTACCATGCTTGTAAATTATATTGTAATGATATAAAAGTTTAAAGCAAAAGTGAGAGAATTTCTTACAACTGCTACTATTGAAACAACACAATCAATTTAACATATATCATACAAAAAATTTTTCATGTCTGGCATAAAATGATAATGTACAATGAATTTAAAAAAAGAATACTGTATACAAATCTTATGTTATTCAAACTGGTTATGCTCTAAATAGCTATGCGTGATAATAGCGGCAGTTGTACCGATCACAAAAGGCCTATATAAATTGTTTCTCTTATTATTTTTAGTCATGACATTTTCTTCCTATGCTCAGCAAGATTAATATCTTGCATAAATCTTTTATTGCTTATCTATATCAAGCAATACTTCCATCATAAAAAAATTAAGCTTTATCCAGTATTTGCTACAAGTTGCTTTGTTAAAAAAATAAATAAATGAAATAAAACATTATTTTTGCTATTATAATTCTATTCTTCAACATGATACATCTATTATTAATATCGCACATGATACTACATATAATTTACTGCTATAATCAAAGAGAGCAATGGCAAAGTTTTATTCATGTTGATATGTCTTTCTCATTACAAAGATGAGGGGGAGGGGGCAGTAACAATAAAGATTGAATATTAATGTTAAAATAAATTTTAACATATATTAAAGATATATAATCATTAGAGATATAACCATATTTACAAAAATAATATTCATTACACATACACACACACTCACACACATGTGTATATATACTAATATGTATATATACATATATATACATATATGGCTCAACAGCAATCATTGTTACATGCATACAAGAATTTATTAATAAATACAATGATTCAAGTTTAAGATTCCGTTTATATATCCTTGAAATTTACTAATATATTTGACCAAATAATAACTATTATATGATCTATAACAATATATGTTTTGAGGAATTGAATAACTTTGTCTTCTGTTATTAAATAAGGTAAGTATATATGTATATACGTAGATACGATACTCAAATATATATATAGATATAACTTTATAACAAATCTGTAGTAGGGTATATGCTGATGTCTTTGAAAAGCGATATAAAAACTAGCTATGTGCATAATATATACTTCTTGGTATACAATATCTAAAAATATTCTTTATCCTTTCTCAGGTTAAAAATAATCTGATTGATTTACCTAAGTTTTTATAACATCCTTCATATTCTTAATAAATTGAATTTACTATTTGATCAGTTCAATATCTAATGATACTACATCCTCAATTATCTTTCTCTTGTATATTTGGTGTCTCCACTACAACACGAGTACAGCCTGAAACCAATAATTATCAATGTTTTTATAATAATTTGAAATAAGTATATATAAAAGTATTTATTTATATATAAAAAAATCTATAAAGAAAACTTCGAAATAATATTTGTGAAAAATCTTTAAACTGCGTTTTTGTCAACAGTAAAATATATAAAATATCATTCTCATTGTATATTTATATTCTCTTCTCAGTAACATTAATTATATAACGAAATTCTAATCAACAAAAACGAAATATACAGGATATTTCAGTCTAAAAGATCGTTTATACAAATATTAAAAATAAATCTGGTTGTCTTTTAGTGAAAAATTTCACTACCACTAATAAAAATGAACAAATTTTCTAATCACGATTGGAAAGATTAGAGAAGAACGTGCAAATAAATTTAACAAATTACAAAATTAGTGTTTATTGGTTAATTATATTAATAGAGAATCATTAATATAATAAGTAATTGTGTGCTGTATAATGATCTATGTTCTATTACGATAATAATAATATTTAATTCCTCTAAATATAGATTAAAATATAAAAAAAATACACAAAAATAAAAAGTAGTCCAGTTTCAAAGTTATATTTATTTTTCTAATGTTATTTGTCGTGTTATTCAATTAATAATTATTGTGCACATATATCTATATTTATCAATATTACGCATACAACGCATTAAACAAACTTGTTGCTGATGCGAAAAATGTTAAACAATTATCAACGTAAATAAATCTATGAACAATCATATGTATATAAACATCATGTCCAATAACAGGAATTTACATCACATAAAAATTGTTGGTCTTACTGATATTGTTGTAATTATTGAATGCAGCTTTTTCATAGGCACGTTATAAGGCAAATATTTTAATAAAAATGCCGTAGACAATGTAAATTTAAGAACAAGTTTAAGGGACTTTATACTAAATCTCTATATTTTCGTTAAGATGTTGGGTTTAAAATTTTATACTAATATATAGTTTAATAGTTCTAATAGTTTAAACAAATACATAATAATTACCTAAAAAATTGCAGAAAATATTGTTTTCGAATTTCTATTTGAAACTTGCTACATGTAAAAGCTGCATAGCTCATTTAATGAGCATGTAATTAAACATATCTTTACTGATATAAAAAATTTATAGGGTTGTATATGATGCTCCTTTCTAGTTTTCAATTATTGAACGTGAATTGTATTTTTTGTTTCTATATACTGAGTGTATATGTTATACATAAAATAGTTCCCAATATACATATCCCTGTTATACATATATCATTCTTTGTTCTTAACTGACATTAACGGACAGCTGGGAAGGACTACCTCTTTGAGTAAATCAGTATATTTTATGCTATTAAGTAGGTAAATAAATTACGCGGTGCGTTATAACATTTAATTCTCTTTATATTAAACAAAAAATGTTATATATCTTGTTATTCTTTGTAAAACTATTGTAAACAAAGTTTGTACCCAGTCCGACTAAAACGTGTTAAGAAATATATAATACGTATAATAATACGTATTGTATAATTATATCAATACATATTGTATACAAATACATATTCCGTTACAATTACGTATAAAATGCAACAATCAAGGATAAATTAAATTTACCAGATCTTCAAAAAATGTAAGAGTCTTGGATTATATAATATATATATGCCCCTTCATTGTGTATCGCTTTTTTATGTAATTTTGAATATATGCATAAATATAATCATGAAATCATTGCAATGCAATGTATGTTCAAGACTATTATACATTCTAATAAAACAAATTATGCTCATTAGACATTTGTATTATGCACATTTTTCACATATCTGTAAGCTATATGTAGCAAAAATAATTATGTGTGTATAATATACTATTTTAAGATATCATATAACATATAATGAGGTATTCTTTTTCTTCGACAATGCTTAAATCAAATGGTGAAATAACTTTTGATGTTATTTCAACTAAACTATGTATTGTGTAAAAAGAATACTCGATTATGCATATACTGTTAAGAATGGTACAAAACTATGCTTTGTGTGTGGTACGTGACTCAAAATTCAACAATGTATATTAATCTTATTTCACAGGAAATTTATATGCTCCAAGATAATCGCATACATCTGTAGCATAATGATAGTCATATACTATATCTGAATAAAAAAAAATAAAAACATGCTTTAACTAAATAAAAAATATTTTGTAATTTTTTTTTAATTAACACATGCTATAGTTATTTATAACTTCTCTTGTTTATGTACAAACATATTGTACACATATCATATTCATGTGTACATAGAAAACCTGACATTACTAAACTTTAGTAAACTTAGAAATGTATAATGTCAGTTAAGATCTTTATCCTTTTAAGTTCACTGAAAATATCTTTCTTACGAAATAAGAAAATAAAATAATTTTGAAAACATATGTTTGTAATGTCAAGCTCTTAATTATTTATCTATCAAATTGTCTGTTTTTCTCTGGGACGGTGATCCTATAAATCTGTATTTAAAAGATGTGTGTGTATATATATGTATACATGCTATACCCGAACTGGTAAGTATTATCGCATATAACACTTAACTTATCTTAATGCGAGATATTTTATATGCAAATACTTGACATTAAGTATAGCACATGTAAAATTAATAATGCAGTACCTATTATGAACATAAGAGAATTAGAAAAATGTGAAATAAAACTTTTATCTTATCTAATTTTAAAAAACTGTTAAAAGAGATGTCATTGTAAAAATATCAATTATTTCGGTATTCGGTCAATTTTAAGTACATTTGAAACACAAATGTATTACTTACAGTCTTATTATACATAGAGAAAATCAAGAGAATGCTTACAGCTAGTAGATTTATATTTTAAAAATTTATAATTCAAAGTTAAAACAAAATTTGATTATCTACATTATACTTTCCAGTATATTTCTATAAAACAAATGCTTTTGTGATATTTTTATAAAATTGTCAAAGCTGTTTATCAAAAAGAATATGCACTATTAGTATATAATTAATCTTAGGTAAATCTATTCTCAATTGTAATATCCAAAATAACAAAATATTTAATTTTCTTATACAAAATGGGTAAATAAAGCATTACTTACAATGTCATATTTAAATATTTGAAATATTAAATTGAAATATATTAAGTTAAATATGTATTTTAAAAAAATATTGAAATAATTACTTAAAAAACTAAAATTCATAGAGAATGTGAGAACATCTGTTGAAAACATCCGACATTGTATGTACATATAGTTTTTTCACTGTTATAGATTACTATTAAAAGTCATAATAATTTTAATTATTAATTAGCTTTGACAGGATATTTATTTTTAGCATATAATCACTCAATTGATTTTCTCGTTTTATTATGCACTATATTTGTCTCTTAGCAAATTATGCAGTAGTGAAATATAATTAATCCGTACCAAAGTATTTTTGTCCAAAATGATTTGGCGCAACAGTATGGATCTCAGACGTTAAGATCTTCATCTGTAAAAAATCAAATTTTACTTAAAAAAAAAAAACGAAATATTATAAATTATCATATATCTTAATATTAATATTAACTCATATAAATGCAAACAAATATCAATAACAGAAATCACCTTAGGAAAGGCAGTGACTAGAGATTTGGCTGCAATTGGTGTACAAAACAAATTTGACAGAATGATATTTTCTTCGAGCACATTATGTTCTTTTAGCACAGCTATGGCTTTTATAACGGTATTTCCTGTACCTATATGTGCAGTAAATATAAGACATATTATGATCTTCTTTCAACTCAGTGCCAAACATACTCTCAATTGTTAGAATATTTTTCAATACTCACTCATTATTGGATACATCAATAAGACCTTTCTCTCTGATATATCGTCTGGGAATTTAGCATAAACTACTCTAGCTTCATGCGTGTCAATGTCACTCTCTACCAATATCTTACCAATTCTGATACTACGGCAACAATCCCTTAGACCCTATAAAAGTATTATTTCGTAAGTTAGCAACTAGTTCGTACAAAGATCTTGGTACGCTTAGGATTAATTAAGATTGTACCTGTTCCATAGCTTCTCCACTTCTTACTATAGATACGCCACAATTTCCCTTCTGATATTTTAAACCTTTGTATTTGGCACCGGTTGGAGTTGTCACCACACATTTCGTAAACGGCAATTGGTTCAAACTCTCTTCAATAACTAGTCTGATCTAAAACAATTCAAATAAAATCGTAATGGCTTCCTTTCTTCATATAATCAGCAAAAATCAGAAAGCAGCCTTCTAACAATCATACTATACATCTTTTAATGTCTATTGTATAGATAATTAGTCAACTATATAAAGTTTAGAGAAAGCTTTTAGCATAATATGTCACAATGTATGTATATGTATGCTATAATAATTTGGATTGGTTTAAATTACAACACAATTCAAACAGTGTGTCTGTTTTCTATTGCTTTCACTAGTTCAGAGTTTATCTTGAATCGTTTATCAAGAACTGTACATACATTGTGGGTCAGTTTTCTATTGTCAAACTGGCTTCGCTAGTTCAGAGTTTATCTCCACAATGGAAAGAGCAGAACAGAAACAGATCCTAAAGGATGAATCTCGTATCTATATACGTATATTTCTCACACTTCAATGTATATGATCACTTCTTGAATTAGTACAGCCAGTGCAGCAATAGAAAACAGATCCGGTATTTGCTTTTAATATTGTAAAAGATACAAGATTAAACATATCTTACCAAACGGTCAGCATAGAACTTGAAATCACTTCTCGTGGTATTCCTATAAAATAAAGCCTATCAACGAGTAGCTCATAGATATTTTTAATAATCAATCTATACAAAAATTTAGCATTTTATATATCTAAATGGATCATATATTATATTGTTGGAAAAGTTCTAGCTGCCTTAGGAACACACCGAGCACTTTTATTTTGTATAGAACCAAAAATTGATTATTTCAAAAAGTAGACACCATCCACAGGCAACATATACTCCCTTTATATGTTCCTACAGCAGAAATTTCACGAATGCTCCAGTGAACAGATTTTTTGCCAAATCTTGAAACAGCCAGAACTTCCCCAGCAACCCAATATATACATGAGTATATAAATAAATTAATGATTGTGTAGTAATGAGTATATAAAAAAACCAATGATTGAATAAATCTTTCGCATCAAGAACAGCTCTTATTTAGCCCTGTTTCGATTAAATTAATTTAATTTAATAAATATTCACAATTTTTTCATTGTCATAGGAAGTATAGAGATAGAAAGAAAATTAAATAGACAATTTATCTATTTATTTCAAGATAAAGTATATTTACTTATAACTACAAACAATAATTTTCAACGCAAAGAACAATACTCACTTATCCCGTAAAATGGTTTGCAACTCTTTCACCTGGTTGTTGCAGGGTAGAATCTTTAGGTTAGTCCCGTACTCGTCGATCTCATGGTTATCGTTCAGCAATTTTGCCGTAGTATCCGTGCTTCCCATGATGAATACACCACCACGTGTCACCGACGGTACCGACAAAACAATTGTGAACAGCGACGGACAAGTTAAGATTAGCCCGGGTTATTTCACCATCGTTTGCAAGTCGTCGGCGTGTGATTGCAAGCGTGTGAAGTCTGAATGGTCTGAAGTGAGCAGCAGCAGCAAACGAGCCGAATAAACCAAATGGAGCCGAAACGAATTAAATGAATTTTGGAACGCGCATTGAGAATGAGAGCAGTGAGAGGGCAGAGGGCCAAAGCACATTTGACAGGTAGTCGTGGACGTAAGTAATAAAGCCCCGGACACACACTTTTTCGTAACAGTAACAGTAAAGTTTCGACCAATCGCGTTGCTCGATTCGGGAATGTACGGCCGTACGTTCCCGATTCAAGCAACGCAATTGGTCGAAACTTTACTGTTACTGTTACGAAAAAGTGTGTGTCCGCCTTGCATACAACTCTGTGACTCCATTTACTAAAATAAAGAAAATTTTCCTTTTTATTAGTATACAAATACGTGTATTCACTGAGAAAAAAATATACTAATAAAAAGGAAAATTTTCTTTATTTTAATAAATGGAGTCACAGTTGTATGCAAACTAATATTTACTAAAATCCAGAACATTTTTTTCTCAGTGTAGCGGAAGTAAATAAAGTTCGTTTTACGCAGTGTACCGAATTTGATTATGTAAATATAAAAAATAACTATATAATTATTTTAAACACTTAATCTTCCCGTTTACGTTTAATCTTACTTTTATATTTCATCTTTTTTTAATTATTGTGATTAGTTTGTCCTTATATGATCACTCCGATACTTCGAGAATTGCCACAGTACGTTTTTCTTTAAGTAGTTTTTGAACTGATTAGTTACAGAACGCGCGTCGCGATCACAGGGTCGTATTTAATCCATATTTCCTGCAAGTCTTCCTCTTCCTACGAAAAGTATATCGTGCATGAGAGATTAATCATCGTCAAGTATGCACGTTGCTTCGCAAATTAACATCATATCAATAAGAATTTTTTGAACAGTTCAAGCCTTTTGAGCGTTTCTAATATTTATTTAAATGTTTCAAACGTCGTTTCTACGTTCGACGACTTACCGCGTGAACACAGTAGCGTGAATTGGCGCTATAATACATCGATAGCGTTAGCGTTTCGAGAATCGCAACCAACGCTCTTCGATAGATTCGTAACGGCGGCAACGGCGCAGGCGCAACCGCGACCGGCGCGATAGGGATGGGCGATACAGCCTGAAAGTATCGATACATCGTATCGATATGTATCATAAATGAAAGTATCGATACACAAAAAATATCGAATGTCTCGTATCGATATCATCAATATCGAAACATACATAATTAGATATTAGATTAGTTCGCCGTTTGCAAAAATTTTTGGCATCCAATTTCTTACTTCTGACGTAAAATAAAGTATAAAATGAGAGGTATTTTGCGGCATAAAAGTTACAACGCGAGTACACAAGAACACCTTAAGTACAATTTTTTATTTATAAAATAAATGTTTTTGTTTATATATTAAAATGTGTACTTATAATTATATCACATTAGCACTTATAATTATTGTAATTATGATTACATACATTAAACAGAAAAATAATTACTTATTTTTGCATGTGAGTGTAATAACAGTAATATCACATATGAAATCTGCTTAGAAAGAAATGAAAATGGAACTTATAAACTATAATAGCAAATGCAATACTTTGATCATTAAATTAACGCAAATTTACCTCATCTGTATGTATACACTTACGAGACATTTTATTCTTAATTGTAAGCAAATTGTAAGAAAATTAGAAAAGAAACATTAGTAGAAACTTAATATATAGAATGTATAAAAAATAAGTCCACTGAAGTGTGTAATTACTGCAAACAGAAAAATAATTTTACTTATTTTTGCACGTGAGTGTAAAAATTCACTTCTATAATACGTCACAAACGCCTCGTCACCAGTCGCGAAGGATGGCAGGAGCGTTTGTGATGTATTGCAGAATTGATAATTTATAAATGCCAATCGCCAAGATCGAGGGAATGTAAAAATAATAATTGATTAAGGTGATCACCTGTCAACCTGTTCCTATCTTCGGACATTATTTTACCTGCTTCAGAAAATAACCTTTCGGAAGGAACTGAAGTGGCAATTAGTGATAAATATTTAATTGCTAAGGTTCTTAGAGGCGAATCTCGGGCCATATTCCAATATTTTATGGCATTATCACTCATTTTTAACGGTGGTTGATTCAGATAGTAACGAAAGTCCTCTGGCATTTGGTTAGGATCTTGATTAACTATCTGTTTAGATATATTTAAATTTACAAGATTTTCATGATAGGACCAAAAATTTGTTTTATCATTATTATCTGAATTTTCTTGTTGACTTTGAAATTCATGGTTAATATCTGTAACCTTAGAATTTACAAACCTTGTAATTTTATTAATAGCATGTGAGCAAGCAACTTTATCGCTAAAATTAATATTTTTAAATCGAGGATCTAAAATTGTAGCCATAGCTAACGATGATACGTGTTCAATAGTTTCAAATCTTTTGCTTAACTGATCTTTTAACGCCTTTTTAAAGTGATGACCTATATCAGTAGAAGGTTCAAACGCCTGTAATGTATTCTTTAAAATATTGACAACTGGAATTACTTTACTCGCAGTAAGATAATACTCGCCGCATATGATTTTTGTTGCCTCTTCAAATGGTTTTAGCAACTCAACAAATTCTTTAGTCGATTGTAACTCCGAAGCAGTTAGCATCGGAGGAGCCGTAGGACATTGCAAAATAATGACACTAATTTTTTCGGACAATTGTATAAATCTTTGTAGCATATTATACGTGGAATTCCACCGTGTTTCAACACTTTGGATTAACTTTAAGTTCGAATGAATACGTAATTGATCTGCAGCAATAACTGATTTTTTAAAATAGGTGACAATATTTTTTATTTTTGCGCAGAAACCTTTTACGATATTATCGTCATCAATAATTCTCGCCAAAACTAAGTTCAAGGTATGCGCAAAGCATGGCAAATGCTTGTCTGCACCGAAGGCATCAACAATAGCCTTTTTTATGTTAGCAGCATTATCTGACACAACGGCTACAATATTTTGACTTTGTATATTCCATGTATCTATTAAATTTAATAGCCAATTTTTCAAATACTCGGACTGGTGTCTTTCAGTCATCTCAACAACGCCAATTGTGACAGATCTATGTTGCTCTTCTACTAAGAAGTGTGCCGTTAAGCCCAGAAAACTTTTCATATTTAATGATTCAGTCCAAATATCAGTAGTTAAAGATAAATAATTTACTTGTGAAAGTTTTGCTTTCATCATATTTGATAAGACCTCGTATTTCTCTTCCACGAGATGAGTTATGGTCCTCCTACTAGGAACCGTGTATAATGGCAATATTGCATTCATGAAGGTTTTGAAACCCTCCTTTTCAACCACACGAAATGGTAAGTTGTCCTTAGCAATCATAAACAGCAATTTGTTTGTCACGTCGGCAGCTTTGGATCCTCCATCTAAAAAATTAAAAATATCATAACAATTTTTTAAATAT
The DNA here is from genome assembly GCF_003070985.1 of Temnothorax curvispinosus. NCBI lineage: Eukaryota > Metazoa > Arthropoda > Insecta > Hymenoptera > Formicidae > Temnothorax > Temnothorax curvispinosus. Next base: position 75,934 of record NW_020210953.1, on the reverse strand, counting down.
ACTTACATTAGTAATGAATAAGTTATTTAAAACTCAATTAAATAATTACAACTTCTCCATACCTTGATATGATTTTTGTTTTGCAAATGCTGAGTCAATTCGAGGTTGTTTGGAGGAAACAATTGGATTTCGTAAAACTGATACCGATCGCGTTTCTGTTTCTGATGATATAGACGTAGACGGTCCCGGAGATGAGATTGGGTCATCAAGGTCAATGATATCTTCGTTGTCTACTTCGGACTAAAATTCAAAGCATACATCAATTAAGGGCGAATAAAAATAAAAAAAAATATAAATATTGTGTTATGTAATAATATAAATAACAAATATTACTATTTGTCTTTTTGTCTTGACGAATACTGTAGATTTCTCCATCTGAACATCAGGATGACATCGATTCATATGGAAATGTAAATTAGTTGTATTTCCAGATGTTTTTACATTTAACTGGCAGATTTTGCATTTAGCAACTGTATCACTTTTTACAAAATAATTCCAAATAGGATTTTTTGGCGGCACTATAAAGAAAAAGAAATAGGATGATTATTATTTAATAATTAATAAAAAAATGAAAGAAATAAGGAAATAGAATAAAATAAAGGAAAACTTGCACGCCTACTTTTAGTACTTTTATAGAAAGTAAGTGCGTTAGTGCGCCGTTAGAAGTTAGAAGTTAGGAAATGGGAACGTGGAATGTGCTCTTTCACCTTAGGACTTTTCTTAGATTTAACTCTGTAAATATTACAAATAAGGAAATTATACATTCAACTCTATAAAACAGATCATAAGAAATCTGAGTGCGTTTTCCAGCAAGTGATATAAGTCGACTCAAATGTCGTTCTATCTTTGTTATTTATTGAATGCTAAGTAAAGAAAGATAGAACGACGTTTGTAATGACTTCAATGACTTGTGTCGCTTGCTAAAAAGTGAACTAAAAGAAATATATAATAATTATTTTTTATCCTTACCTCGATTGTAACTGCAGTCTCTTGTAAGAGAGTTACTGTTACAGTACGTACCTACGTACTTGAACCTTGAACTAGCTGTACAGAATTCTGCTCTTCACTTTACTGGATACGGACACTCTAAGTCTAGTCTAGACTAATACAAATAAGAAAATTATCCATTCAACTCTATAAAACGGATCAGTAAAGGTGCTTTTTCATGCTGACTGACGCTCGATTTGAGCGTCAAAATTGATCACGTGATAGGTCACGTGATCAGTTTTAACGCTCAAATCAAGCGTCGAGTGTCAGCATAAAAAAGCCTTTTAATAAATAATAAAATCTGAGTGCGTTCTCCAGCAAGTGATACAACTCAAATGTCGTTCTATCTTTGTTATTTATTGAATGCTAAGTAAAAAAAGATAGAACGACATTTGTGACAACTTCAATGACTTGTGTCGCTTGCTGGAAAGTGAACTAGATAAAAGAAATATATACCTAGCTTTACAGCAAACGACACAAGTCGACACAAGTATCGTTTTATCTTTGTTACTTATTACCAAAAAAGAAAGATAAAACGATGCTTGTGTCGATTTGTGTCGTTTGCTGGAAAGCTCCCATAATAATTATTTTTTATCCTTACCTTGATTGTAACTGCAGTCTCTTGTAAGAGAGTTACTGTTACAGTACGTACACTACGTACCTACGTACTTGAAGTACTTCAACCTTGAACTAGCTCTACAGACTTCTGTTCTTCACTTCATTGGACACTCTAGACACTGAGATAACGTAACGGCAACGGCCATAAAAAAACAAAGGATAGTCAAGGGCCGGCCCACGGGCGCCACCGCCAACCGCCACGGACGGTCGACATAGGTCTACCAAAGTTCGATATTCAAGGGTCAAGTATCGATACGTGGAAATATCGAGCGATAAAGTATCGATACAAATAGGGGATAATTGGGCACTGAAGTATCGATATTTGAAATATCGATACTGTATCGCCCATCCCTACGGCGCGACCACTGACCAGTCACGGAGCGCGCGGCCACGATCGCGCGATGTCGCGTTCAAACCGCTCCGTAGTCCTGTGCTTTCCCGCGATCCGTCACCGTTCGAAGTAATCTCGCGTCCGAAAAATTGTCGCGAGTGCGTCTCGTAGAACGTCGGGCGTTCGTCGTAGCGTATCGGATATCACGCGTGTGAAATTGTGATCCATTGTCACAAGTTCGACGTTCGACATTTCGGCAGCCCCCTTCCGTGCGCCCGGAGTTGTGGATCGACACCTCGCGTCTTTCCCGGACAGATTCATCGAGATGTATCAATCGTCGCCTGGTATGTACATACACGTACTCGCTTTGCAATTATAGTCACGCTGATCGCGATCGAAGGATCGCGATCAATGCGCCGCTTGAGCCATTTTGATACTTTGAGATCTCCGCGGCGGCGGATCTCGACAGTCGACGGTACGAATTCGAGCAGCTCCACCAACATCTCGCGATTGTTTTGCCGTCACGAAAATAAATCTGACACGCATAAAATACCATACGCTCGCGTTTTAACGTATTTTATAACGTATAAATGTTATGTAGAATCGTTGTTAGGTACATCCGATATCGACGAGTCGCGGAGCGCAAGATCGGAATCCTCCTCGCGAATCCTCACGCCATTTTATGCGCCGAAATGCAACGAACCTGGCACCATTAGCTAAATTTTTGAAGGACTTAAATAAATAAATATATAAATAAAAAATAAAGAGTACAATTTAAAGTTTAAGTTTGTTAAGGTTGTCAAATTACACATGTAAACATTAATTTACTCGACGAAATTATTATACATATACATATTTGCGTATATGTTGAGAGGACGCGTTCCCCTCGCCCACCTAATAACGGCGCTCGTGCAACGAAGGCGGACAGTTAACTTGAATATTATTTTCGATAATATATTTTTACATGATATTTTCATGTCGCCATATTGATATAATTTTATATCCGGCTTCATGAACAGCATAATAGATTCGTATGAAATTAATTAAAATAAAAAGAAAGTTATATATACTGATAAGGGGATGAAATTCTCGACGTCGAGAACGATTCGAGCGAATGAGCATAAATGTATCATTTTATAAAAAGTTTTTCTTTTATTTCGTACTGATAATTCGTGTCATATGTATAAAACTACTCTCTAATTGTGTCTGCGTGAACAGCTATTCTCTCCTAAGTCGGGAACGAAATATTCTCAGCAGTAACATACATCGGGTGCTTCCTGTCTTTTTTTTTTCTTTCTTTTCTTCTCTTGCGCGGTCTCAACTAGGTCAGTAGCATCTAAAATCGTTAATGCCGAACGTGCATTCGCGTAATTGAGATCATCGTCTAGCGTATGATAATTAATATTTACGTACAAACGCTCGGCCGCGGAGATTTTTACAATATCGAGGTAAAAAATATGCAATTTTCAGGACTGCTGAGCTAGTTGATACTGAGTGGATAAAACTCTGTCGGTATTTTTTCTCTATAAAATTTTTCTCTTGCTGTATTTAATTATACATGCATATATATATACATTTATATTATATATAACATGTATATATACACACATATATATTTATATATCAATAAGAAATACTATACGTGTTGAGTATCCATAATATTATCCCTAGGATACGATCTGATTAATATTACACTGCTGTTTGGCCCTTATGTCCTTACCCTCGTTATACTTACAAACTTCTCTCTTACACACAACTGTATGTATATATTCATTCATATATATATATTTATATTTATATATTTATATAATGTATATAAATATATAAATCCAAATATAAACATATATTTATATTCATATAATTTATATAATATAAATGTATAAATCCGAATATAAATATATATTTATATCTATCTAATTGCCATTGTGTGCAGTCTGTCGTATTTAAGCTCTTCGTACAATATCATACAATCCGATTCTACACAGCTTCCTCCGAATATTGTCATGATTGGCAAAAAGACTTTTTTTTGTCAAATCTTTATAATGTGTTACAATACGAACGCGAGCATATCGTAATTCGCGACGATATCGTATCATACTACTGGAAACGGAAGACTGTATCAATTGAGTACATAGCTCTCTGCTTTTGACGATTTAAAAAGAGGACGAGAGAACTGAATTGCGTCAGTTAAGAGAATGTCTCTACAGCTAGCTCTTCTCTCGCACAAGAAAAATTAAGCAAATTCCTTAACCCGCGTGTCGTACACACGCACACACACACATACGCACGTACAAATAAAGACAATTATCACTGAGCTACAGCAGAAGTATCTCATTCAAGTATGTAGAAATAGCTTTTATCAAACATAAACATAGAATAGTCATTTTTTAACAGGCAAATATTTATCTTCTTGTAATTCTACTTTCATATTATTTCGCTTAAGTCGACTTTTATATGCTTTATTACAGGTATACTATCATACTCGCATGCTTCCCCTCATTTTCTCTTTTTCGCTCTTTTTTTTATCTCCCACTCCCACTTTTTTACGCGTTCTGCACACACACACTCGTCACAACAAAATATGATTCTTTCTCTTTATATTTACAGCGTTACTTTCGTTGCATTTTTTAAAGTATAATCAAATTAAGCATCCGATTTGAAGTATTTTAATACAAATTCAATATTCATTCAATACCACTCGAAGAATCGTTCAAAATACTGGCTAATATTTTCTGATACGTTATCACTATTATTGTGCATGATGAGATGTACGGATTATTATCAAGGGCTTCAATGTTATACAAATGTTTACAATGAACTTTGAAGAAGGAAATCATTCATAATTACGCGAATGATATGTGTGCGCATATACATTGAGAGGATGATAAGTTATTTTCTATTAGAATTTATAGAAATGTAGGAAGACGGTTCTTATAAATTATCTTTATATTAAGTATTGCGCGAATCGGTAATATTTTTTTTAAGTGTCTTGAGATATTCTTCACATGCTTTTTCATCGAACGTAGACAACAAATAAAAAAAAGTCTAATTAATTGTACAAAGAACAATGTGCTAATATATACGACAGTCTCATTAAAGTACCAACGACAGAGATCAATTCGTTTGTTTCGCACGCAAGCTTATAGCTGCATCTTTCGAGCGACATTTATAATGCATTTCTTTCAAAAATAAATGTTCTCGTTCCTTGACTTAGTAAAGGAATCATGCTGATCCGTAGTCAATGCGCCATATTCTTAATATTTTCCTGTCCTAAAAGACATTTTATGTCCCATGCTCAAGAAAAATTTTTGCAAAATAATTTCGACACTATATTGTAAATATAGATTCAGCAAAGAGACAAATAAAAATGTATTAATGGCTAATTGCCCATTCTTTTATTTGCCTATGTATACGCATACAACCAGTGTATATATAAATTTCAAGTCGTTTTCGTCTCAAATATTAGCATTAATTGATAGCCTGTATCATGTATTTGAGAATGTTATAACAAAAATAATAATTACGTGATTGGCGAATATATACTAATTTTAATAAATTTGTAACTTTACAATTTTTTTACAATATCAATAAGCATCCTTTCGCTGATACTAGCATAAAATTTGACAATTCTTAAAGCCACTGTTTCCTCATTACAGCTATATTATATTATATCAAAAATAAAACAGAGTGAATTTTTTCTTGCACTACGCAAATAAATATTTTGCGCTTGAAATTCACCATTTTTTCAGACATCGCTCACGTTCAACAACATAAATCGATAAAATACAAAAACTCCCTTTTTTATTATTCTGTATTAGTAAATGCATATATAATTTTACTATATTACATGTACATATGCTACATTTTGAACAAAAATGTATCTTATGATAATTGATCAAGATTTATAATCATTTATTAATCTCCAGACTAAAGGAGTATTCGATATATTTTATCAATTTTTTACTATAATAACGTACGTGATGGCATGCAAAAAATTTATTTATTTCAATGTGTATTGGAAAGAAAAAATTCGCTTCTTGCTTTGATGTCATAATTCCATATGACTGCAATGAGAAAACGGGAGTTATAGTTTGCCACTGATATTGAAAGAAACGCAAATAAATTTTCAGATTATATTACGATTATGCAAAACAATGTATAATATAAATATATATAATATATAAACATTTATATATATATAACATATAATCTGATTTGCCGTTTTATTTTTATGCTTTGATAATACTTAATAAAAATAAAATCCTTTCTACAAGTAAAACGGAAAAGCAGTATTAGTCAATTCCTGGCTTAAAAAAGCATATTTACAGAAAAGATAGCAGCTATATGTATTGCTGGAAATTTCTGTGATACTTATGCCAATTGAAAATTTCATTTTTCCCTTTGTTGGCAAGCTGTTAAAACATATAAAGAGAATTAAAAATGTATTTTGTGTGATCGATAAAAACCATGTATTCTGTGGACGATATATACTAATTAAGCGATATCAACTAATTATTCCATGATTAACTGCTCTATAAGTAGACAATTGGTCGACTGATGTATTAAGTTTTAAGTACACTTTCATAACCGGGATAGATAAGGCATGGCTATGCTCTGTTCTTAAGTAAGCGCAGAACGATACGCAATACTGGTTGTTCTATTATAATCGTTAATTAAAGGTCAACTTTGTTTATAGATCCGCGTTTGCCACTATAAAGCTAGCGCTCGAATAGATTACATCAATTTAATAAAATTTAGCATTTTAATGCTATTTGATACCATCTCCGTATTTATACAACGCTTATCATTGTAAAAGTAAATGCTCTGCGTGTCCTCGTCAATTAAACTTTCAGTCTCATTAGCATCTACCTGTATGCGGAACGTACATACGTATCCGGCATACACCGTAGGCCGCTTCGAAATTCGTTTGTTTCAAAACAGGAATGCGAACATGCACAACCTGTATGGAAGCATTCCGGTGTAAAATAGAAAAATTCTTTTCATCTTTTTGTTAAGTTAATGCGTCCTAATTACGAAGAATGCAATCCCCTCACCAAGTACTAATGTCACTATAGACCTTACATCTGCCGTTTCCTTTTTTTTTTTTCCTAATCTTTCTTACTCTGCGATTATTTATTATATCCGATTCCCTAAGCTTATGGACCCTATAAGCGTGGAATCTGAAAAGAAAACAGAAGTCGGATTATAATTCTGCAACAATCAGGGCAATAATTATTTTATGCAACACGTGCATGGAAAGTGCCCCATTACGCACGCTACGCGTGCGTGATAGACCACTTTCCAGGCACTTGCAACATAAAATAGGGAGTGTAAGCCGTGTGTAAAAATGAAAATTCCCGGGTGCGGTTACCGCACTCGCCTTCGGCTCGTGCGTAAACTCCACACCCGGGAATTTTCATCTTACCTCACTTGTTACACAAATAACTATAAAGCAATTTTGTATTCTTACGGCATAGTTCACTGTGCTGACAATTCAGTGATCTCCTCTCAACAATTCCATTAAAAGGTTAAACGAGCTGCCTTCTCCCTCGGCGCGTTTTGCACTGAGCAATTCTTTTCCTGCTTGACATGTTCTTTGTAGATCTGGAATTCTCAACAATAGTTCACCGAATTTGGCAGGCATTTCTGGATACCTCGCGATTGTATATTGCTGCAGTGCTTGAAGGGCCTTTTCCTGAGAGGCTCTGACTTTCTCAGGCTCCTTTAATTCGCTTGTATCGGATGTTAACAGCACGATCACCTTTTAATTTCCAGAAACAGATATAAAAAAGTTGATATTATACTTGTTATCATGTCGTTGTAAATAAATAAAAAATTAGATCATATTTTCATCTCTTCATTCACAATACTTAACTATATTTAATACAATTTTTGGGTTATATTTATCTAATACAAAAAGTTGCTTTCAATTTTACATGATACAAATATATGAAACAAGCTGTATCAGGATTCAAGTACTACATATGCACTGAGAATAAGGATCTTTAATATCGAAAGGAAAAGACAAATTACCTTCATTGCAACATATTCGTATTGGTCTACTCTCAGTCTTCGCAGATTGTCGGTAAAAGCGAGCATCCTCTCGATGCAAGTCGCTAAACCAAGCTGTCTTGCTTGTTCTAGAGTAATCGACTTGCCAAGAGACACTCTTATCTCACCGGGAGTGCTCATGCTGCGAAAACAGCAGGAGAAAAGTAGTAGCTCGCACCAAGAGTTGATCAACAAACAGATTTGATCGTCGATCGAGATATTTTTAAATAATGGCAGACTCTTGCACCACTTGACGATCTTATAAAGCCGATGATCCGCGATGTTGCACAGATTAGATAGAAAGTCCGGATGCTGCGCTGAATTGCCATTGGAATTACTGGCGATTTGAGAATTACTATTGTTGGTGGTATTGCCATTTGTGGAATGTTGATCAGACGCCCCCGTTGAGGTCGAACTGGCAGGGCTCGCCGTCTCTCCTTTCTTACTGTTAGTATCGACGTTACTAGAGTCATTCGACAAACATTCCACCGCACCTCCGTTGTTTCCGGCGCCAATACCGGTCGCGGTTCCAATACCGCTGGGCGTCAGACCACTTCCGGATCCACCGAACAGCATACTGTCACCAATGTTATTCCTTGCACTTCCAAGTACCCCTCCACTGCCGCTTACCCGATCGTTGTCGTTATAATGCCAAAGATGTTCCACATCCATGATGTCTTGCAAAAGTTGAGGTACTACTTGTATCTTGTGAGAATGATTTGAATGGTATCTAACGGAATAATGGTGCTCGCTACCGGCCGGTGCCGGGCTGCAGTTGCCCGCCGTCGTCAGTTTTTCACTGGTCATACCGCCGGCAGGACTACCAACGAGATTTGCCGGTAGAGTGTAGGTACATTGATAAGTGCTTCTACCGCCTCTGGTACGATCCTCCCTGATCGCCTCGAGTTTCATACCCATGTTGAGGCACTTGTCGAAGCGGCAGGCCGGGCACTTCTTCCTCGTAGCCACGGTGACCGGACAGCCTGCGCCTCTAAGGCACACATAGTTCTTGCGATTCTGGACGGTGCGCTTGAAGAATCCCTTGCACGATTCACACGAGAAGATGCCGTAATGGAAGCCGCTTATCTTGTCGCCGCAAATCGGGCAGGGGCTGTTGATCAGTTGTTGCCTTGTGGAGATACCCGACGGCGCTGAGGGTATCCTACAGTCTTCCTGATCCTCCGCGACAGCATGGCCGTCCGGCGATAGTTCCGAGCCTGGTACGGAAGAGGACGAGTAATGATGTGCGGCGACTGCGGACGAGACTGGTAGATGCAGCGGACTACCTTGCGCCACTTGATGCTGATGATGTTGCGAGTGCGAATGCGGATGTCTCGACTGCTGGACGGGTGAATGCGTAGGCGGGCTAAGCGAACCGTAGCTGTAGCAGCTACTGGAAGCGTCGGAATTGTTCCTCGAAAGCGAATGCGACAGCGATAAGGATAACGAGGAGGTCGAATTGTTGAAGCTGTGTCGAGAGAGGGACAGCGACGAGGAGGGTATCGGACTGCCCGCTCCTAGGGCGGAATGCCGTGCCGCGTGGGGGCTCTGTGTTGGTGAACTGAAGACACTATACGCGGAATGAATAGCGGAATCTGGTGACGGCACCTACGAGAGTTCGAAAGTTAAAATGTATATGCGTATGCATAATTAAACATGTCGGATTGACGTGTTAGTACGGTATTTATTTAGGTTGTTGTATTAGCTCACCTGCGATCTAGTATGACTGTGTTTAGTTAGATGATGTCGCGGATTTAGAACAGGACTGTGATTAGGCGTCGAGTTGTTGTATCCACCGAGAAGCTTGCCTACGAGAAGCGGTAGGTCACTTTGTTGCGTCTGTTCGAGGTTTTCGATACCGCGTTGTTGCTGTTGCTGTTGCTGCAGTTGTTGATTGTGTGTCATGGGCAGTCCACCATCGTGAAAGGATCCTATTGTGAAACCTGGGCTGGATCGAAAATCCGGTTCCGACTTGATAGGAAATTTCTGTTCCATGGGCCCAGGGCTCGTGCTGCATACTTGAACCCCCTCCATAGACGTTTCCTCATTGTGATCCTAAAATCAATAGTTAATTGAAGTTTTAAATTATACACATATACACATATGCACACACAATTCTATATATTTCTACTATTTTCAATTTTTATAATTACATGATTATACAATCATGTAATTATAAAGTAAAAAATGCTTATCTACATTCAAAGTTTGACTTTATTACTTCGCACGGATTATAACATAAATGGTAAAACAGGTCGATACTGGTTATATCTTTATTATATTTCTGTGATCAGGTAGTTATCAACTTTCAGTTTTCATTAATGCAGCATTGCCAAGTAATTTTTTCAATTAACAATAAATTTGTTTGAAAGAATATAAGTTTATATTTGACTTTTGCATAAATAAACAATCATATTCTTTGCAATTATACGATTCTTAAAAAATTTATATAAATATTCTTTTCAAATCTCTGTTGGCAAATTTTATATTATTCAACAAGAGTCTAACCTGATTAGTAATTGTATTGGAAGACATTTCTTGGTCCGATAGTTCACCCTCCCATGACATAGGCCTCTCTGGCTGCTGTTGCGAATTGTCATCGCAACATCCCCCGCCGTCGCCGTTTGCATCTCCGTCACCGATTTTGTCGCCATTCTGATTACCCGATACGTCGCGTTTCTTCTTCGAACGTAAATTGACGCCTCTAAAGTCGATTTTGCTGATCTCGCCGTCGCTGTCCTCGGGATCATCGATGTCGGCCGCGTTCGCGGCGAGGATGCCGCCGATTCCGATACCGATACTATGCGGCCCCGTATTCGTGCAGATTCCGCTTGTCGGGATGGCGTTCGCGTTTCCGCATCCCAGTACCGAGGTCGATACCACCGACACCGTCACGCCATTCTGCCCCCCGAGATATTTACATACTCCTTTACCTAAAATCATAGTTGCATGTGTAATCAAAGGTATTGCAAATTTTATTATTTTGAGAAAAGGAGCTTGTTTACGAAAAACTATTTTTTTAACGATCTAACTTAGATATTAATAGAAAAATTTACAAATAAAAATTCTTTTTAAAGAATTAATATAGTATATAGATTCAATTATCACTGGTATAATAATGAATAAAATTAATAAAAATTACTTCTTTGTTGTAACGTGCCAAAAAACTTACATAATAAATTAGAAGTCCCTTTATTAATATTTGAATGGCATCATACATTAGAAAGAGATTATTTCAAATAATCACTTTGCATTTGTACTGCGTTAAGGGAATCTAATAAAGAGTCGAGAGTAATACCATCGTGCATTTCTTGATTGGGCGGTACGTTAATAGTGGTGACGGACACGTTTTTCCCCGTTTCCGCGGAGCGGCTTGGGCTCATCGTGCAGGACACGCCGATGCAGGACGAGGGGCAACAAGTCGCGGACGAGTTGGCCGAGGTGGAAGAGCTCGTCGAGGATGAGCTGGACGCGGAGCAGGAGACAGAAACGGATGCGGAACCTGCCGCCGAAGTGGGAGTCGACGAGGTCGACGACGAGGCGGCCGCCGACGATTTCCAAGACTGCGTGTTTGGCCACCAGCCCGAATCCGAGCCGGGCCCTGGCCCTGGGCCCTCGCTGGGCCCGTTTTGCTCTGACATTCTCAGCTGGTTACGCCGCTGCAAGCTCGTGATACGACTCGCGACCTCTCGATCCTCACGAAAGCGTACAGCATCCTTACGGCGGGCCCTCTTATTGTCGCCTCTGCGAATTATCGGGAGCTACGTATGGTTGTGCACGATCGATGCCGATTTCACGCTCGCTCCGTATCGCTAAAAAAGAAAAACGAATACAGTTCTTATGTGTTTAATATGCAAATCTTTCATTGAAATACTAACATTTTATTTTCGCAATATCTCTCATATCAGATAAGAATCTCCAAACAAATTATTGTGCATTAATGCCCGCTATTAACGCACTGCCTAATCACTAAATTGATACAAAAGAATATTATGCAATTAGTGAAACAAACCATGTTTCATCTTTTATTATTTTAACATTATCGATGATTTATAAAACTAACAAACTCCACTCGATATTTGATTGATTAGAACGATTTCCTATCTTTTTAGTTTAAATCGAATTCTAGCGCGAAATTCAAATAGAAATTTTATTTCGAGGTCTGATTATAAAATTCCTGGATATACTTTCCAATTCACGCGGTTTACGCAACGGGTTTCGCAAGAATGCAGAACTCCTTTAACTGTTTCGGCTCAGAGCTAACTAAGCGTCGCGTCGAATCGGTTGAATTTCTCGCACGAACGTTGGCCGAAAATCCAGTCGCACGATTAGACGCGATTTCGCGAGTGCTGACGCACAGTCGAGTCTCTTTCTCTTTCTCTCTCGCTTGTCTGCAAGGTTACGCCGATGGCCGTGCCGCAAGGCCGGCCCACTTCCGGTCCCGCGGAACCGCCGAACGACCTTCGCGCGGAAACACACGCGTTCACTCACGCCCGCACATGGTGCGAGTGCTCGGCGGCCGATCACGCGACAGACGTACATACGCGGGAAGCGATCCGTCATTGAAAAACAAAGATCGACGCGTTTCCGATCCGACGCATGATTGGAACGGCAAACGTACGCCGTTTAGATCCGTTAAGCTCGCTATCGGCCCCTTTTCAAACTGAAACGTATTGCAAAATTGTTCATTTAGGTCACACGCTCTGAAGCGTAAACCGCGCTCGGATAATTAAAATAATTTACGCAACTGGCGTATATATACGCGCCGCGTGTGTACTTATAGAGAACCTGCATGTAACTCGCGAGCACCATATATTAACGATTAACACCTTGCAAGTTGCAACTCGGGTGACGTGTCCTCGAAAGAAATAATTCAGTTCTCGCTGTTTCACGACTCCGCTGTTACATAAAGCTGTGTGCGAGTCTATAATAACAGGAGTTTAGATCAGAGAAATCGACTTTTTCTTAATAAACATTTAATTTATTCTCTGCATCTGACTTTTGAATTTACGACATTTATTTAAAGACTTGATAAAAAGTCTTAAATTCTTCAGTTAAACATGACTAAATTAATTAAAACAAGATTTTGTTGGACTTTAAATTCTTATTATATACATATATAGGCAACAAGGAAATTATTTGTATATATACTCTTTGTAAAGATAGGCGAATAGAACAATTTTAAATTAAAGATTAGGCAATTATCTTGAAAATTTACCTTTACGGTGGATATACGTTAACTTGCTTTCAATTTTAAACCGATAACTTTTACACAATTTCCTTTCGTTTCCGTCGTAAAAGGTAGAACGGCTAGAACGAGTTACAATAGATGTAGCATATATCGCTCCCATAACTCTATCTTATTTTACGCATCGTGACGCAGCGAGCTACCGCAGTCTGCAGGTATCTTGTTCGCATGCACGGAGTGCACGGCTACGACGCAAGTAACGCGGTAACCGTACTCTCGGACTCGTACGGTCTTGCCGGGCTAGTTATCGCGAGGTTCAAACGAAACGCACCGCGGCCGGTGCCTCGAGGAGTAACGTAACAACGTTAGTTACGAGCGGGACGGGCGAAGCCGGAGCGGTCGAGCATATCGGAGCATATCGGAGACCGGCGCGGTGTACGGCCTCGTCGCATCGCGTCGCCGCGATACCGCGCGTACGACGTGTCGTCCTGGCACCCGCGCCGCTATACTCGCACTCGCAGGCGTATAGCGGCGGCATGCGGCAGGTAGCCCCTCACGCGTGTGCAGGTCGCATACCAGCGCACCGAGCTGGTCTACGTTTTCGGAAACGAGCGTAGGTACATGCCGAGCGAGTGCGAGCGTGTAAGAGAGGAACGTGCTCCTCTTTTTCTCTCTTTCCTTTCTCTCTCATCTTTATTTAAACGTGAATCGGAAGGAAAGGAAGCGATACAGGAGATTGTACGCGGTAGTACGCACATGGCGAGTGTCGTTCTCTATCTCCGACTCCCAAGTCGCCTCTTCTGACTTGACTGACTTGAGAACGCGAGCGTGCGCGCGCGATAGTTACGACGCCGGCTTCGACGACGTCGGCGGTAAGTTCAAGGCCCTCCGCGACCGCCCTACCCGGCTCCTATGCACCTTCGGGGTCACGTGACACAGCTCAAGGTCTTCTCTCCCCACTTCGGGAGCGTCGCGGTCGCACCGCACCGTGTACCGCGTCGAGGCGAGTCGGTCGGACCGGGACAAGCCGGGCCACGGGCCAGGCCGCGGCCCCACGCTATCGTTGCACCGGTGCGACGCTATTGCGCTCCTTTCCGACCGGCCTCCACCGCCACCGCCGCCGCGCCGTCACCGCTGGACGATCCTCAACCGTCGTCGTCGTCTCGCGTCTTCGTCGGCGGCGGTTAGCCGTAGGTGACGACAAACGATGACTACGACGATGGAATCTCGTGCCGCCTCCTCCGCCTTCTCCTCCTCTTTCTTCTCTTCTTCCTCCTCTTCCTCCTCCTCCTTCTCCTCCCGCTTCTCCTTCCACTCTACCGTCTCTTTCTCCTCCTGCTCCTCCTTATTCTTGTGCATCGAGATACGGACTCGGGTCAGTGACATCGCGTAAGGACGGTCAGAGGAAGCGTCGGCTCGCCGAGAGAGCCGAGAAAAACGCCGCCGCGCCGCGCCGCGCCGGGCTCCCTGGGCCCTCCGCTGCCTTCGACAGGTAGGCGCACGAGCGAGCCGCTTTGACGTCCTTTGTGCCCTTTACGTCGCCTTTGTCGTAAGGCTTATTTGTTACCGTTGCCCGGCACAATGGGAAAAGACAAGTATAAAAAAGTGGCAATTGCCGCGACGCTTTAAAATGTAACATATAGCGGTAAGCAACATCGTAATCGCCACCGTTAAGATAAATGCTTTTGTTTGTCGAATCCGTCGACGGGGATGCGTCAAATCAGATGCGTTCCCACAGCGTTCTCTTTTCTCGAAAGTATACAGCTTTGAGAAAAATTATTCCACGTAGTTGATTACAATTTGCATTTATACGCAACTTTTTGCCTTGTAAAAAAAAACATATAAAAAGGTAATGAAGGAAATATCAAAGGCGGATAAAAATGAGTCACCGCGGAGAGCGACAACCGTAAATGCAGTTAGCGAAATCCGCTCGGCTAACTCCTACGTACGTTCTCCGTACGTAAGCCGATTTTCTGCCCCGCGTTGCACCTTATCCTCTTTTTGCAGCGAATCAGCAGCAAGCTCATTATAAAATGTGCAAGTTGTCCGTGGGATCTCCTCATTTTACTCGGCCGTATGATATCCGTTTTGTCTGACATAGCAGGCTCGCGAACAAAGCATCGTCCTCCGCACCACGATAACACGATCGGGCTTTATCATACGCGAAACGATAGCCCAAGTGCCGTACTACCGTAGGATACTACCCCGACAAAATTATGGCGCTTTCTGAAAAGGAAGTACCTGATAACTAAACGATTCTCGGAATTTTCCGAGACAACAGCAGCGTATAATGTCAATCGTGTTTGCTAATTGATGAGGATAATTAATAGCCATTATAAAATGATTACGACTCGCAAAACACACCTCATTAACATAAATGATGGCTTCGTAGTCCGAGGTTATTAATTTTTGTAAAATTATTAGCCACAATAATTCATATATATTGCTAAATCAGCTGTCATAACGAAGCCATAAAATTCATTAAGAATAAAACCACGTTTCTTGTATTTTAAGTGGCATTTAACTTGAGAAAAAAATCTGATAAAGATGTCACAGAATGAAGGCTCGAACCCTGATTGGAGTGATATTTTTCGCAATAAATTCTTTACCGTGATTTAATAAGGATGCTTATTAGCGTCAAAATTTAAAATCAATTCGATTTAAATATGTGGATTTACTATTCCAAGAAAGAGCTGTGCTTTAAAGACTGACAAAAAATCTGCGCGCAGTTAACTGAGTTTGGGAAAAAGTATAAAAAATTCACACAATATTATATATATATATATATATATATATATATATATCAATATATTAAGTTACCAAGATCTAGTCCAGATCGTAAATGGCGAATTTTCTCTCTAGACTCTAATTGATCGAAAAAAATCTGACAAATATGTATATGTGTGTGTGTGTGTTACAGATAGGAAGCTTTCGAAAATGTTGCTGACTAAAGTTCGCAATATTTATAACGATGAATTGAATTCACGTAATATCTCTCATATAATATCAAAGCTTGTCGGCCACCCTTTTCTTAACAATGCCGCTTTCTCGTGGAAACGCGCAACGCGTCTATGGTAACGGGCATAAGGTTATTTACCGTCGAAGCCTTTAGTCAATGACCGTTCGATCGGTGCCGTTTCTTGACATCGGCAGCAGGGCGGGCGGGCGTCTCGTCTCGGCGCGGCGCGGCGCGGAGCGGAGCGGAGCAAACGCGACAGTGGTTGCGCGTGATGCACGCGCAAGTGCCTGGCTTCCTCGTATCTTGACACAAGCTGCAGCAGGCGGCATGGCAGGTGACGCGGAAGAGGGATCGACGACCTACGGAATATACGGCGGCTCTATTTTAAGCGGGTCGCGAACAGAGTCCCCGATCGGCAGCCCCGCGGAATGACCGTGAAAGACGCGACGCGTCCGCTCCGCGCCGCGCTACATCGCGCCGCCCTATTTGTCTCTCCTCGTGCGCATTACGTTAGACGTTAGACCTCCTCGTCCTCGACGAGGAAACACGTCGGCCAAGTGTAACATTCGCGTGCAACGAGTTGGCATGCCAGAATGGCATGATTGCTCGTGCGCCTTAATCCGCTTCGGACTGCCGAGCAATTTTTGCGGTTGAACGTCAATTTTACACCCCGCTCGTTTTTGGGAGCATTAACCCTACACTTGCTAAAATTAGTGATTAAATATATGTATATTTTAATATAATAAAATAAACATATAAAAAAAATTTGCGTTTTCCGCGAAGTAGTTTTTTTTTACACGTTATACACATAATCTATTGACTGTTTTATAAAATAGCAAACGCGAATAATGAGGTATAAGAATTTTTTGGAAGATAAATTTTTTGATAATTTTGAGAGGTGATACTAATTAGAAGAATTCAAATATTGTATATTAAAGACAAGTATCGAGCTCGCACAGTTAAATAAATTCAATTAATGTCTAGACAATCTAGACACACTGCAGATTTTAATGCAGAAACATATAAGATTTTAACATAAAAATAATAATGTGTGATATATCAAGCTATTTACTACATAAGTAGTGATATCAAACTCCGATAGGTTTAGTATTATGAAAGTGGGCGTCGACCATATTTCACTGTCATCGTAAACGTATGTACCACATACCATCGCGATGTTCTTAATAATCTATTCGTTGCTTTTAAGACTACGGTGGGTATGTCCTAAAAGTTTACGATGACTTATATGAAAATTGGAAACATATCGCGATAAAAACATTTTCATTTGCATATATTGCAACTATTCAAACGTATTAATATTTGTTAGAATCTTGTATTCTTTTTACCGCGCTCATTTTAATAACGCTTTTTAAATACAAACGATTAACAGAAGGACTCCATCGGGAATGGAAGCGTCAGAAAATTCAAAAAGATTAAGCCTAAATTGTTCTGCCTAAAAAATTACACCACCGTGTTTTATCGATAACGTTTTTCCACGATATCGATCAGACAAATTTCTTATTTAATTGCACGAGAGGGACAGCCGATCGTGTGAACCCGGCACGAGTGCGTTGCGCACGAAATAAAACGGTATCTCGAACTGGAGTGGTTTTCCTCGGCTATAACATGCATAGCGTTCCCGCCGTTCCATTTCTCGGAGCCTTAACGCGATAGTCGGCGTCTATCGCGACTGGGTATGTTTATTCCGGAGGTGATCCGCGCCTTCCGCAGATATTTTACGGCGCCGCGTATCGCAAGATAATTCGCAACAAAAAAATATGTATTATATTGAAGATACGAAAGATACGTATCTTATGCGACATAATCTATTTATTATTTAAGAAATTCTTAATTAAAATTTCTTTTACAAATTTGCTTTGATTTTTTATTTAAATTTCAAAATTATACATAGTTAAATTAGTAAACTGTTTTCGCGACGATCTTTATAAAACATCTCTTTTCTTTCGTACATCTCTTTATAATCGTATCAAATATCAAATATCGAAATTTAAAGAATATACTCGAATCATTGAAACATTTATTTTCAAGCTGCATTCCTTTTTATATTCATAATCTGCCATTATGAATATAAAAGAATCTCTGAAGTTCAACATGATTTTGGCATTACCGCCGCGAGCTTTTGGCGAAAGTAACCCAGCCTGGCATTTCCACGATTGCATCACGATTACGATTCGGGCTTCTACTCGCGGTCGCTTTGCGTCATCGTTACATCTCCACCTAACGCTCGTCTGATTCAGCTTTCGCGACGGTATTCCACGAAAACTACGCGTGTCTCCTGCGGTCGTGCATGCCCTCGCTCGCCGCGGAATCCGTCTCCTTCTGTCACCGAAGGTAGTAGGCGCGCACTCGCGTGCGTTTTCCTTTCACCCGGGCCAGAGCGTGTGCCTTGTCAAGCCGGGGCCCGGTCGCGGGCCCCGCAAGCGCATATCTTCGACATCTCGCGAATGCACGCGCGAGCGTGAGAGCGTGTATACGCGAGAGGGACAGCCGGGCGGCACGGCGCGCGGCGGCGCGGTCTGGCCTGGGTGTCGATTAAAATTATTGCTGCCGAGACGGTGGGGCATTTTTGAGCGGCATCGAAAACCGGTTCACAGTCGCGCGGCTACCGGCCTCGCGCGCTCGCGCTGCCTGTGCACGCGTTTCCTTTTCGCAGCGCGACATCGGCCGGCACACGTTCGCCCGGAACCGATGGTAATCGATATAGCCGGGTAATCGGATATTCGAGGAAAACCCCGAGTTCCTTGAGGGGTACGTCGTTCGCACAAAGCGATTTGCGAGACGCGCGTCTGGGGTGCTCGGATAAAAATGACTCCAATCACGATGTGCAATAGCAGAGATTAAATTGTGCCGAGAGCACAAACACGCAACTCAGGAATGCAACAAACAAGCACAAAACGCTCTAAGAACGCAAAGTATAAATTCTCGAATGATATACAGATATCGGATCGCGATTAATATTGGATTAATACAATAAAACTGCGATATAACTATGAGTCATGAGTGAAAGATAAAGCAACGTTTTGAAATAAAGCTGATTTAACGATAATAATCTTTTGTAAGCGGTTGCAAAATGATTCTTTTGCATACTTCTCGAAAACCACTTCCTATCAGCGCAATAAAAATGTATTTCCATGATTAATTTTCGCTATTTTATATACAATGATTTTGTTGCATACTTTTCAAGAAACCACTATTGGAGAGATTATCGCTTAAAGAAACTAAAGTTGTTAGGTTAATGGAGATTGGTAGAATTCTTGCAGTTTCAATGTATTTAAGTGCAAAAGTTATCTACGTGCTGTTGTGATTAAGATATAGGTACAGTCAGATCGAATTGCCACGTCGGCTCGCATTAGGTTGTTGGCTGTACTCCAGCCTCCGTTACTGAAAAAATGCCACACCGAATGTAACAGAGAACGGCAGATCGCACAACAAATCAGTGCGGGCAAACGCAGTGGCGTAGCAAGAATTGTCAACGAAGGGAGCTGGCTGCCAACTTTTTTCAGCTATTAATATCTAACAAGATAAGATATCAAACAGAATCGACGCAGCAGAAAATTGTTTTATATACAGAATTACAAGTCGCAAATTATTAAGAGTTAATAGTAAAAATAAGAAAACGTCTCTGATTCGTTATTAAATATTATTAAATAAGCTCTGCTAACATTTTTCTTTAAAGAAAACGCAATGCGCTAGCATCACAGCGAGTTAAAAAAATTAAAGAGCGTTTCCTAAAAATATCAATTCGTCTAGAAATAATCAGTGGCAGTTCGACATTCTTGATCCCAAATTTCTGTCGGTTCTCAGCATGTGGCTCAGCAGTTTTTCCACGTTGTAACGCGGCATAACGTCCAGCATGTATCGTATCGTTTTAAGATCGTTTTAAGAATGCGAGATTGCAAGGAACTGCGCTAGATCCACGTCGTTAGATCGAAACAATGCAGCGCACCGAAACCGGTATCCCCAACGGTGGCGACTAGCAGAGATATTAGTTTCCTCCCTTTTCCCCGCGTATACGCGCGCGGTGTGGCAAAGAAAAATTTTACGGCCGCATTCGTTACGTCGCCGTCGCGATATCCCGCCCGTACGTATACGTATCCCAGCTGCCTCGTTCCGCGCGCGTTCTGTAACCGTCGACCTTTGGAGAACAAGAGGTGCTCAGACGAACGTGTACAGCTGCTAAGGTGATTCCGGACAAGAGCCTTGGCTCTCTCAAAGCGTTTTCCAGCCGAGGTATGAGCACGCGTGGGAAGAGCCCCGCGCTTTATGGTCGCGATGCACGGCGGATTGTCTCGCGTCATTCGTCTAATATATTACCCTCCCCCGGACGTCGCGAGGGAATAAGGTCGCTCGCGTTACGCCGCGCTGAAGCGTAAATTAATGAAAACGTGAAACCGCGAGGCTGATTACGCGCGTCGCAAGAAAATGCCTCGAGACCCCGAGGTGAGCACGCGACATTTGAGCGTTCAGCGGTTTGCAGGCCTCGTCCTACGCTTTCCTCGGAATTCAGGAGTGTGAGATAACAGGATTTTATCGTTAATAGAGCCGTCTTCTATGTATTTTCTTTCTCTCATTCTTCTCGATATCCCCATTTCTTCCAATCCCTCCCGAGAGATTAATTGTAAGTTTCAAATGACATTTCACCACTCAATATTCCAGTATCGTAATTTTATATAAGTGCATTAATTAGATAATTCTACACAAGTACTACTTAATCCGCAAACTAACAGAATAAATTCTACATAGCTGGACCGACAAATTCTTCATATTTTCAACATAACTTATCGTAACAGTCAATTGAAAGGTCCCATTGGAAAACGGGCAACTGGGAATATAACGCGAAATGAAGCTATATAATAAATCAATTGATAGTCTCGCGGTCATACGCCGAAAAGTCGTGTCGCACAGCGACGAACGGTCAGATCGAAGGGAAGATGATCGTTCTCGAATAGAAACGAGCGATCGAGGTGCGGTCCGCGTCGAGAAAGGTGCATCAATATTCATAAGTTGCGCTAGGCTTATCCGCGTTGTTTCAAGGATCCAGGGAGTTTCCAGCGCTTCGTTCCTCTTTCCTCGCCGCCCTTCACGCGTTCACGCCGTTTTTCTTTCCTCGTACACGGACACACGTATACGTCGCGTAAGTACGCATACGCCCGTCGACACGCACGCACGGGCCCGTCGAGCGTAAAGGACACTTACACTTGTGCATGTAAGTGTTGTCCGGCACACGCTGTACACATCGGCCGCAGGTACATGCGTGTATACGTGACGGGCGTATGAATGCGTGCACGTACACGTGTACGTGCAGTGTACGTTGCAGCCAACACGATAAGATCGTGCCGAAGGTGCTTGCGCAATCTGGAGTAGCGATTACCCGGAGAGACACGCTCGCGAATGGATAGACCCGTTGTCGCCGCCGTCGCCGTCGCCATCGTGGCCGCCGCCACCACCACCGGCGAACTTTTACTCGCACGCCGTGAACAGGGATATATGCCAAGAATACCCAATACCGCGGTAGACGTCCACGTCACTCCCGTAACACCAGAGGTCAACAGGCAGCCCCGGTGTCCGCGGTTATGAATTTATTGAAGTATTTATTCCCACGTACGTTGATCAGACTTGTGCGCTGACTGAATTAATGCTAATCTGGGGTCGACTAATTAACCTTTCTTTCTTCGTATGTGATATATATGACATATTAGAAGGAGAGTATTTTTTGAGATAAAAATACTCAAGCGTCAGTCTGATTTAATTGTAGCGTTGCAAATAATACTCCGTTATATTCGTTATATTCGTATCAGTAACACGATATCTATGTAGGAAACGAAAATTGATGTTTTCTAACGGCGCTATATATGTATACAGAAATGGTATATGTCAGATTTCCCGAGAGTTGATTTATTAAACTGACAGCGCATACAGGTGATTTTTCGTTGCGCGGACGCGGGCGTGCAGCAATGCCGAGAGTATATCTCCGATTTCTTTTCACGTCAGCTGTAACGAGTGATGTTCCTTATGTAAGCCTTTATAGGCTTGTAGACTACTACGTAATCGCTATTTATTTTTACTTAGGAAAATTGTAATATCATAAGATTGTATTGGTTAATGATCGCCATGATTATACCAATGACGACGAATCGATCTTTAAAGATTTGCGTCACTCCGATGGATTATATAAAGGGTATTTTATAAGTATTTTATATATTAAAAGGTATTTTATACATATGTGTGTGAGAGAAAGGCTTCAGCGCGTAATTCTTTTCGAATTAAGAATTATTTTTTAACAATAATTTTATTTAGAAAATACGTTATTATTTTTAAATAAATACATCACGAAAAAAAGATTAGCTACTATAGCAAATTGTAAAATATGGACAGCTAACATTTTTTTTGCAGCGAGAGCAAGAGGTTTTGCTACTATTGCTAAATTATAGCTCTCGCTGCAAAAAATGTTGGGTGTCACTAAATTTGCTACAGTAGCTAATCTTTTTTTCCGTGATCCTTGCTAAAAGATTTTTCAAGCAAACTTTCTGTCAGTAAATATAAAACAAAAAAAATGAAGTTTCGTTGCATATTGCCGTCTTTAGAACTCAACTGTCAAAGCTCATCAAATTCGATACCAGGTATCTTTCAGCGGGAAAAACTCGATCCCATCAGATTTTTCAAGAAATGCGCTTCCAGAGTTTACTGGCGATCCTCAAGAGGTGCCCGGCATATATCGCGTATCGCGAAATCGCATCTCGTTGTGAAACATTTTACCCGCGCGGATCGAATCGATTCTTCGGCGTAAATCGTAGTTCGGTAAAGGAGAGAACGCGCCGCAACGGCCGCGGCGCGGCGTGTCGGCGAGGTAAATATAGTTTTACTTGGCACGCGAGTTCTAACGATCACCAAACGCAGAGAAAGTTCTTCTAAGCGTTCCGTGACCTTTCGTATCATTCCGGCGGCACGGAAAAAACAGCGGTCAAACGAGGGTGCAACAACGCGGCGGACTTTCGCCGTTTCACTCGCACCGGCGCGCGGCGCACGCCGAAACGCCGCGGCCGTGCCGTGCAAATCCGACGTACGTTATACGTGTATACGTAATACCTCGACGCAAGACGCACGTTGCAACGTTTAATCTAATCGGCCGCGCGTTCTTTTCCCGCCGAAGGACGTTGGCGCGATTCATCCTGTCGCGCGCTTTGCAAACTCTGCACGATACGATACGATAACTCGTCAACGAAAATAGACTCGTCGCGATTAAACGGGGTTGAAAAAACCTTGATAAAACAAATTGCTCGAAGATTAGTTAGAAGGTATTTGACATTATCTTATATGACGCCAATAATAATCATTTCTCGAAATTTTATATGATTCTTTACATCCTCGGCACGTCGGAATAGATCAATTGCACAGACGTCTCGGTGACGATTTCGCGGGGAAAAAAATGATTGACTCTCGCGAGAAGCGTTCCCCATAGAAGTAACGTTAGAAGTTCGATCATTGATGCCGATCGATCGGACAACTCTGGAACACCCTGTATACCAGGATACGGCGAAGCGAAAGGCGAATACGACACGCGGAGTGTTCTATCGTGCTCCGCGCGATGTAGGTGGAGCCGTCAAGGTGGAGCGCTCGATCTCGACTCATCCGAGATGAGAGGCGACGGCGACGGCGACGGCGACGGCGACGGCGACGGCGACGGCGACGCGTCGGGTCGTGTCGGGTCGCCTCGTCGTCGCGACCGTGATCAGCGAACGGATATATACCGATACCATTGTCGCGCGATCGCTCCGCCGCGCCGCGCCGCGCGATATACGCCCGTATACCGCTACGGGCTAACGCCCGTCCGCGTCCGTACGTTCCCGTTTCATTTTCTCTCCTCTCCCGAGACCCGCTCCGAGCGAGCGAGCGAGAGATTTTTCTCGCCCTCGCTCTCTGTGCCCCTCCGTTTCCCCCTCCCTCCTCTCTCTCTCATTCTCTTTTCTTCCGTGGCTCCTTCAATCGCCGCCGAACTCCGCCGAGCCGCGGCCCCTGACGCGTTCTTACGATTTCTCGGGTCGCGCTCTCGGTCACTTACTTCTCCCTACCTTGAGAAACGCCCGCTCGGCGATTCGGCGGCGATTTCGTGTCCGAGCGCGCGGCGCGCCGCGAGAGAAAGGAGAGGAGAGCCCGAGCGCTCTCCGAACGAGACGCGTCGCGATGAGACGAGATCGAGATCGGGATCCGAGGAGAAAGAGATGAAGAAGGATGGAGAGAGAAAAAGATAGAGAGAGAGAGAGAGAGAGAGAGAGTGAGAGAAAGAAGAAGGGGGGAGAGGGAGAGCGGGACTCGCGGTTCATAAGGAGCAGTGGTGCCCTGTCGAGATAAAACGTCCTCCTCTCAGCTCATAAATCTTACGGATTATGAACGCTCGCGTTATCTTTAATTAAGGCCGCACACACACACACACACAAACAACCAAAATATAAATAAAGTATATTTTATCGACAAGTTTCTTCGCGAATTCTTCAATAATCTGTTCGTAGCGAGAAACAATAATCGTCTCTAAAAATTTCGATATATCTTCTTGTAATGTATGAAATTAATCAGGTCAGTAACTCCGTACGACTCCGTACGCCGATATTCAGAATTCGCTTATCGAACGCGACGATCGCAGTTTCGTGCCGAATATCTATAAAAGATATTTAAAAAATGCTAAAATATGTGCCCTCTTGCGAAAGTTCAAACACACCTACCGCTCACCGTCTACCGTCTACCCCTTTACGTACGAGGTATATCATTTCTGCAGTATATTTCGATACGTTTTTTTTTTATAAGTCGTACGCGTTTATCATTTTTTATATAATATATATTTCATGTAACAAGTAATCGCGTATCTCTTCAGGAAACACGTGACATTTGTCAGTCAATGCGAATATGCAATATGCAAATGTAAGTAAACAAACGACAACCGCCAAAGCCTCAACCTAAGACTACGAGGCTAAGGCACAAAGGGACTAACTTGCGTAAAGAACTTGTACAAAGAAAATATATAGCGAACACATGAGATCGGGGAAGTCTCGAGGGAGCGGGAACGTCCTACGTTGAGCGTCACTGGTCCATAGAGTATCGTGGCGGTGTGCCTATAGTAGGGACATGATGGAAGAGAGCGGCGCGGGGGAAGACGGGACACGTGGACGCGGAGGGGGAAGGGGAAGGGGGGCTCAAGGCCGGTCGCGCTGTCATGCCAGAGAGCCTGCGCGCCGAAATATCAACAAGCCTTTTCTCTACTCCGGGAGCTGGCACGCTCCGATCGCCGATCGCTTGATCGCGCGCGCGCGCGCACCCGCACGCCTTTCTCGAGAGGAATCGTGCATTAGTCTAAAGACCTACGAAGAAAACTACTTGTAAAATCGTGTAAGATCGTGCGGTTTAACGTCCGAGAGCCGGACGAGAGGTGAGGGAGCGTGTAACGCGGCGAGGCGCAAAGAAGCGAAGAGAAAGAGAGAAAGAGCAAGGCAGAAAGAAAGAAGGCACACGCGTGTGCGTGTGCGCGCGCGCGCGTGCATGAGTTTCGGACAGGTGGCATGGACTATATGGTGGTGGCTGACAGCTGATAGCTCGCGAAACCCGTATCGAGAGGTTACGAAACTCGGCGGTGTCGCGATGAGGTACCGCGATGGTAGGGCACGCGAAAAACGCGAGAGACGCAGACGTGGACGTAGACGCGAGAGTCAAGTACGTCCGTACGTAACGTGAGGTAAACGTAGGAACCCCCCCCCCTCCCTCGCACGTGGAGGAGAAAGATGGAACGGCGCGTAACCGCGAGTGTTCCAAAAGTGTTCGCATGAAAATCGCCGCCAGGTGTGCGACTCGATCGAGCCGCGGGTCTCGCGAAACTTTGGTCGCGTTTCGCTTCGACGTCTAACGCGAAAAAGAATGCGAAAAAAAGGGGGGCGAGGGAGAAAGGGGGAACAAAGTACGCGCGAGGGAGAAGAGGAGTGAAGGAGACAGACGCAGGGGGAAGGTGAAGCGCGAAAAGGACGCGGCGAGAAGGAGGAAAAGCAGCCGGGCGGGAGGGGGGAGGCGGGAGAGGGCGGCCGCGAGGGAAGGGGAAGAGAGGAGCGCGGTGGAGACGCGAGGGGAGAGTCGAGGGGTCATCGAGAAACATAACCTCCGTACGTCCCTGTGCCGTCGGTCGTCGGAGTCGCACGGCGAACGGACCTTTAATGTAACGTGTAACGTTACCGTCTCGCTTTTTAGGGAAAACAAACACGGGAAGCGCTCTTACCTCGTCGCACGGCGCGCCGTGGAGCTCTCTTTTTCTCTTTATCTATCCGTCCCTCTCTCACGCTCGCTCTCTCTCTCTCTCTTTCTTTCTTTCTTTCTCTCTCTCTTCGCTCGGGATCTCGCCGTGACGGTGACGGTGAACGTGTCGGGCCGTACGACCGTACGACAGCCAGCTCGGGGGGGAAGAAGTTAGTAAGGCACTCCTGACAGTCTTTTTCACGATGACGTATACGCGCGGCACCTAACTATCCTGTCGCGCGAGCACAGCGAAGGGCGATCCGCGAGCGAGAACGTATCACGTCGCACTGGTTCGCACTGTACCGATCACACTCGCGTGGTACGTGAGGGAGAGAGAAAGAAGGCGAGCGAAGGAGCGGAGAAACGAGCGAACGGAGAGAGGAGACGAGATGGAGAGAGAGAGAAAAAAAAGGAGAGCGAGGGAGGAGCGTGGAGGAGAGACGGCGGCACACGGAGCACCTTCGCGCCGTTCGTGCTCCCGGTGGACGACGCGCGACGGTCGACGTCGCGTCGCGCGCGCGACGGAGGTAAAAAATACGGACGGGCGAGAAACGCGTCGCGCACGCACGCACGCACGCATGCACCTCTTCTCTCTCTCTCGCGCGCGCGTCACGTTACAACGGCGCGACGAGTTACAGCTCTCGAGCCACGGGCGGTCACGGGTAGCCACAGGCACGGGCCACCTCCGACTCTCCGCTGTTACTCCGACTCCGGCTGGTGGCACCTCCGCACACCACGAGTTCGCGCTCGACTGTCTTTCTCTTTCTCTCTTTCTCCTCTTCTTCTCTCCCCCCTTCACCCCCCTCTCTTCCTCGTCTCG
The DNA here is from genome assembly GCF_003070985.1 of Temnothorax curvispinosus. Taxonomy (NCBI): domain Eukaryota; kingdom Metazoa; phylum Arthropoda; class Insecta; order Hymenoptera; family Formicidae; genus Temnothorax; species Temnothorax curvispinosus. Next base: position 48,690 of record NW_020210953.1, on the reverse strand, counting down.
CTCTCTCGCCACGGACCTTCCGTGTGTGTGGCCCCCTCGTACCTGCGTCCTCTCTCTCTCTCTCTCTCTCTCTCTTTCCCTCTTTCGCCCTTTCCTTCTCCCTCCCTCTCGCTCGCTCTCTCGCGAGTGCGTTCTCCCCGCCGCCCCTTCCCGCTCCCCCTCTCTCTCTCTTTCTCTCACGGGTGACCGTGCGCCGCGAAGCCAATGCCGATAGTACAGTACACCGTCGCGCGATGCCGACACCGCCGACGGCCGTTCCGACGCGACGCGACGCGCGTCGCCGTGAACGCCGTCGCCTTCGGCCGCTCGCCGGCCGACATGGCGGTTGGATGGTTGCGGCGGTTACGAACGGAACGGGGGTCCGCGCGCTGGAATTTCCGGTTACGTATGTATGTATCGTGCGTGCCGCGTAACAGCGGCCGCGCGTAAAAATGGAAAGTTTTCGCGATAACGCGCGTCGCACGTTCGCGATAAATTCCGCTGTATCGAATCGCGTAATGCGATAAACGATAACGCGATTCCGATGAAAATTGTTACGGCGAGCCGCGGAACGTGAAACCTCGCGACGCTCGCGACGTTTCGCCGTATACGCGCGAAAAGAGAGCACCGTACGTATACTGCGAAATACTTTAATTTAGAAATTTGATTTAAAAAGGCGAACTTCACAGCGCGTTCCGCGCTTTTTTGTTTTCGAGAAAGTCCGTCTCGTCGGGAAGACGCGCTCTAAAGTTAATGACAGTAGATTACAGATTCCGATTGAGCATGGTATACCCGGTGGTCAGCGGACTCGCGGCGGAAAACGCGTGTTAAACGAACGAAAATCGCTTCGCGGTTCAATGCTCGAATCTGACCGAGATCGCCGTGCGGTACGCTTCTCCAAGCCGCACGATTGGCTTTTCGACTCGCTCGTTAAATTCGTCGAAAGAAAAAGCTTAATACGGAAACGCGATTCCCTAATTTCTCGACTTTCCGTTATCTGTTGTCGAAGACACGAAAATTCGGTGCGACACATCGTAGGATATTTCGCGACGATCTGGAGATAAAAAAAAACATACGTTCGTGTTTCTCTTGCAAATTTAATTCTTCATGTTTATCGTAGACCTTGACAGAAGTACGAGATGCGATATATACCAAGTTCCAAGTAAATCACTTATCGTTATCGAATCTAGATGTAACGACAAAAATGCGCGGTTCTATGAAATTTATTTTAAGAAAGAATGATTTACTCGGTTGACACAATAGATTGTATGTAGCGAGACGTACATTTAAAATATACATAAAACAAATAAATTTATCGTATATTGAATAGGTATTATCTTAAAATTATAGATTGGAGTAACGATCGAAGGGACGGAGAGAGAAAGCGCGAGAAGAATTGAAAAAAATATCGCTTCATCGTTTTCGGTGGAAATGCAACGGTAACATATATACTTTATTCGTTACTTTGTATTATATACACATGACGCGTAAACATCGACATTCACGTCGGAATAATGTGTTATATATCTTTTCTTAAATAAAAATAAGTCCGGATGCGGCGTAGCCCGACGGTATTAATCATCGGGGGATCGATCGACCATGCACGATCATCTCCGACATTCTTCGCATGCCTCTATTCTACTTTCGAAGAAACGCGTGATTCATCCGGCTAACGCGCATCCCAAAAATGCCCTTTTTCCTACGTATTATAACTGCCTACGCGTTTGTTCCACGGTCAAGTAGAATCGTCAAAAATATTTTCGACCGTCGACCATTATCACGGTCATTAGCCTGAATCTTATTGTTTAAGATTGGTTTCGAAACAGTGAGAAGCTAAGATATACAACGTCACTTGGAAAAAATCCCAAAGCAGACCAGTGTCCAAAATATCGTCCTTATCGCGCCACGATGCTTTAATTACGGACGACGCGAGGTAAAATCGGTTTAACTTAATAGAGAAGAGCGATGTCTCTTAAAGCGAAATATTTTTACGAAATTTTGCATCGTACTATATAAAAAAAAAAATATTAAAAGAGATACATATATAGGAGGAATGGGAGGATTACCGTAGAACGCAATTTATTATCGAAATATTTGCAATTGTCTCACTTAAAAAAAATCTGAATTCTAACGCAATGTTTTTTTAATGTGCATTACATAAAATTGGAACAAACAGAAAATGCCATGTGTGCCGCAACAGAGAATTATTAAAGTAACAGTAGTAGAATATGTGGAAATAAAGACATAAGAAGCGAAGAAAAAGTGATAATTATATAGCAGGTCTCTCCGTAATTAAGACACTATTGTGCCCTCGTCAAAATCTATCCGAACAATAACTTTTACGCGCGGTCGCGCTTACATTCAAGATATACGTGCAGCGCGACGCACGCTAATAGCATAACAATGACAAAGATTTCCATGTGTTCTCTCGTACGAGGACGAGAAATCAGGTACGTGCGATCGGTTTCTTTTTTTTTTCTTTTACTTTTACGTGATCGATCCTGTTAAGAGATCACAATTAATGCAATCGACTGTGGCAAAGCACCAACAACTACGGCGTCTATTTTTTGCATGGCGATGGCATTTGCGACGGCAAATTCGTGGTTGGTGTGGGTGTAGGACTGCTGCTGCAGGACCTGCTCACTACACGTTGAGGTTCGACGGTCAGGAAGGTTCTGTCGGAGGTCGGTGGCGCGGAGACGATTTCCGGCTCCGCGGGACTCGGACACCTCCTCTGACTGCAGTTGGACGCCGTGCTTCTCGACAGGGTCTGCAGCGGTATCCGGTAGATCCTTATCGGCTTCCAGTCGCCTTGACTGTCTGCGAAAGGCAGATTCCCCCGGATTCGGGGAGGGTTGACCTCAATACGTTTGTCAAGCGTTCGGAGATAGCGATCGGATCGATGAGGCATGAGGATTTCGGGTTTTAATGGGGGCAAGAGAACCAAAAAGACCACGTACTTGGAACACTCGATCGAGAGGAGGACGAAGACGGCGGTGGGCTGCAGGGCATTTCTTCCTTCTCGAGAGGTTTCGAATCCAATCGAATTCGCTCGCATTTTCCTGGGAAAAATTCCGGCGCCGTGGTCGCGAAGAAGATGTCTCGCTTCGAGGTGATCAAGTTAAGATTGGGCATGGCGATCGTGTGAACGAGGTTGCCGTTTATTATCAATCGAATCTCCATCGTGTCGTTAGTGAAGGCGATCACATATGGGAAGGCACAGGCTGTCATAAACAAATGCAACATCTGTCAAGAAAGACGTCGATATATGCTGTTTAAGTAACGAAAGATTTTAATGCAAATTCCCATTTTATCTCATAATGTTTATTATGATTACGTTATATGATATAATACGTATAATTTTTATAAAATATTTTAAATATTGTCTCACCTACGGCTGTCGGCATCGAATTCCAATTAAAATCGAATTCGGTTGGCGCAGCGTTCTCTTCTGCCAGCTTTTGAAAGTGGCACGTATCTAAAGCAAGTAAAGTTGAATATCGATGGACATCTATGCATTATGGATCGCCGTTAACTCTCAAACCGAAACGCCAGAAAAGATAATTAATACTAGAACTACCAAAGCAGTTCAAATGGACTAATTTGAATGTATAACGATGCATTTTTTTTTTTATTTTCCGTGACTTTTACTGCACTATATAAAAGGCAAAATTGATCTATTTATTTTCTCTTTTCATCCCTTTTTCAAGGGTATAGATACAGTGTATTTTTAAATAGTAAAAACTGATATACGCGTTAATCATCGATGGTTCTAAATGCTAAAGATGAATGTTCTCCGAAATCTCTCGAGTATTTCTTGCATAAACAAATTATGAATTATTGCTTGAGCTTGAGATATCGATGTCTCGGGTTAAGAGTTAAAGTGGAACACGCGACCTACTATTGTAACAAAGTATCAGTTCCGGCTCCTCGTCCTCACGAAGATCCAACGCCGCCACCAGGTGTGGCTTAGGCGTTGCTTCCATGTGGACTATCCTCGAAGTACCGGAAGCGGAGATCAATTCGAAGTGATGACGGGCGCCGCAGCACAGTGTCCACTCGTTCGCCGGATCGGCGCTCTCGATCATCGTTACTAACGATGGTGTTTCGCTCGCGGTGAATTCCTTCAGTAGTAGAAAACCGTCGACGGTGTCGGTGTCGGCTGACGAGCACCAGATGGTCCAGGCTGCGTTGTGCTTCCACTGGAGGACCGTGAGTCGGCGGCCAACGACCACGCACTGTTTCGTACCACAACCATGCATAATCTTGTCTCGCAATACAAACTTAAAATAATGATAGGACAGGATAGAAAGAGAAAGGGGAGTAGTTTAAGTAAATCTTAAATCTGCCGCTGTCCGATTTTTTGATCAACTGTCTCCGACACGCTTTCTTACCATGCGCAAGTGCGAGCCTCCGGGTCTCGTGATGCTGTACAATTGACATCCCCGTGTACGCCGCAGTTTCCTCTCCTTGATATGCGCTCGATTCCGAACGGCTAGGGCGCGAACGCGCATTCGTGTTCGCGAACGCGTCACCGGCTGAAACTTGGCGGTAGCACGTGCGAACGCGTTGTCGCACTCGTCAGCGTCGTCCTCGTCGCAATCATCGTCCTCGTCCTCGACGTCTTCGTCGACGTCCTCCTCCTCCCTCTCCCGGTCGTCGTTCTCACGATCGTTGAACAACTCGGCGCATCTCACGGACGCATCGCTCTCGAACTCTCGCAGCCGGAAAACGTAAACGCTCTCCTTGCCTTTGTCGCCGGCGCGGAACAGGAGTATACCGTGTTGCTCGACCACGTCTAACTGCTTGATCTGCACCGACTCGTCGAAGAGCATTCTGTGCGAAAGCCCGTCTGGAAAGAAAATCGACAAACGTATAATTGATTGGAATTGAATTTATTTTAATTCGAAATTTGAAATTTATTAGAAATCTATTTGAAATTTTGTAATATTTCCGATAATAGCTATTGTTTGTTGCAATAATTCCCAAATTGGTTCTTCGATAAATTACTTACTGTTGCTTTTAATACACTACACTCTACTTCGTTGTTATTTGATACACAATCGAAGCTTTCCTCGATCGCGAAAAAATTGTGTCTTGTTAGATCTCGGGCAATCAGGTTTTGAGATAATATATACGTGTTTCGTGAATTATACCTTCGATGAGAAACGTTCCGTTTTCCGAGGCGAGGATCAGCCTGTTCTCCAGCCAGACGTCACCGCAGACAACTTCGTTGGGAAAGTCAGGATAGATGCATCTCGGTTCCCATGGCCTGGGCTTTAGAGGACCGACGGTGGCGAGAGAAGTGGGTGCGAGGCCACGCATGATAGCTTCCAACTTCAAGGCTTGTCCGACTCGCACCATCTCGACGGCGCGCGTCTCTTCTCGCCGTCGACCCGGTGCCTCCACGACATCCGAGAGTGCTCGGCGATTTAGCATGCTCTGTTACGAAATCATATTGAGTTGACTCTTTTTTTTTTAAACATTATCCTTTTCGCTTTGACTATTTAGCTAGGCATTATTGCTTCCTAGCACTTTTTGAGAAAAGATATTATTTAAGTGTTATATTATTTAAATATTAATATTACCTATACATTATTTTCAAAATATTAAATATTGATATTATAATTCATATTATTGCGTTATTACACTTCATCATGATTGTAAGTAAAATTAATGGAAAGCGGGTGAATACAAGCGAGAATAATTAAAAGGGCAGCCTCTGTAAAATAACTTACGTTGCTCTTGCTGTCTTGCGAATGTTCCTGGTACATGTCCCGCAATAGGGTGTCGAGGGTTCTTTCCCTCTTCTTGGAGAATGTTGGAGTGTCAAATGTAGCTTTCTCGCCATTGATCAACTTAACAAGGAGAAATTCCCTGAGATTATACGGATCCTCGAAAACCGGCGGACAGGGAAGGCTCGGTCCAAATAGAGGTACGTTCTCGTCGCAATAAATAGCGACCCGCCAACCCTTGCCGTCCGCCTCGGTCGTTACCACGGCAAACACGTCTAAATATAATAGAAGATTAATTAACATTCAACTAATGATTTCCTTTCCTTTTATATTTTATATACTTAATTCCACAATATTTATTTTATATAACTACATTAGCGGTTTATTTATTCTATAAAAAATGCATTTTTTCGTTTTTCAAAGAGAGACGCAAATGCGGAATGAGAAAATGCCATTAAAATCATTCTTTCCGTAGCTTTTAACGTCCCTTGCTAATTACTAATCACAAATCGAAGCAAGGACGTAGTGTATTAAAAGCAACGAAAACAGCAAATTTTTAATCGATTTACGATTAGTAATTAGCAGGGACGATAGAAGCTACGGAAAGAATGATTTTAATGGCATTTTCTCAAACTCCATTTGCATTATAATTGGAAATATACGTAACGGAAGTAGGTCAAATGCGCGATATAACGTACGTTGAAGTTTAAAGGAACGCGAACAAAATCTGTAGGCGTAAAAAGGAAAAAAAGGAAGCTGTAAGAAAATTGAAAATCGTTACATGGTATTTTAACTCGTGTGCTCTTTGTGTAAACAACAATAGACGAGGTTCAGTTTAATATATTGTTCATGACCTTATCATGATATTTTTCTTAACTTACGGGTAAATTGACTTCTTATGCAGTTCGGATTGAAAGTATCAATGGCTGATGGATCGTCCGTGTAAATGATGTTAACAATGTCATTGCCGATGTGTCTTTTTCTTTCGAGCTGCTGCGGATTGTCTTTCGAATACGGTAGCATCGTACTAACATGATACATAACTTCGTGACCCGCATAAACCGTGTAATAACTTTCCTTGCCCGTCATATCCCCTGAAAAACGACGGAACGTGCGAGTAGAATCGTGGAAGTAAAGAAAAGATTTCCTTTGAGTTACTGCGAGTTTATTCACGTCGTGAATATAGAGCGAAAAATAAAAAAAAGACTACGAAAAACTGAAGGAAAGTTTTATACTTCATCAGCATTATATTTATGGATATTTTAATATATTATATGTGTATATATGTGTATTATTACAATTATATTCATAAAAACAAGTATAACAATGAAAAATAATCAAACGGTTTGTTAGTTGGAAGAATTGGAGATAGGATAGAAAATTTTCAAATCCTGTCAGCGTAACAATCTGAAGAGACGAGTGACGATTGCAGGCTCTTCTGATTGCAAATCTCGAGTTTGCACCGCCAATAACCATGTCATCAAACGTACCTTTCACATCCAAGCCGCCCCTATATTTGTCCCAACCTTTGAGCCGTATCCTCTCACCTAGGATCTCCAGGAAGCTCTCGAAGCCTGGGCTACCTCTTTCTACGAGCAATGAGAAATGTTTCTCAGGGATCGATAGCGCTATCTATTATCACTTAATTTCCCATCCCACCGAGACTTGTCTTTTGTTCCCGCTGACACTTCCCCGGGCTTACCATTAGACAACATCTCGTCGTCGGTGGTCTGACCCTCTCTCGCGTAGATTACACCGAACTTGAAGTTCACCGAGCCTTCTTGTTCCTCCAACAGTAACAGATCCTGCGAAGGATCATTGAATTAATCCGTACCTCCTTTATGACGCTCGTCCTCGAGCGTGAAATGGTATGAGACCCTTGTAAACGTACCTTTTGCAGCTCGGGTGTGAAAACTTCTCGCGGCGCCTTGTCGAGTTTTTCCAGACTGAAGAAGTTGCTGAAACGTCAGTAATAAATTACCCACGTATTCCCTTTCAATTTGGTGGATATAGAGATAGTTACCTGAGAATTTGTCTGATAGTCAATGTTTTGTTCGCCGAATACGGCAGCGATATTTTCTGCGCGCCCTACATAAAACATCTCTCAATTTACTACAATTGACTTTGTACTTACAATAATAATAATAATTTTATTCTTCGAGATATCAGTCTACCAGGGAATCGATATCGGATATGTTACAATAAAACCGAGTTGAGTTACATCAAATCTAATATCTTTGTATGTTGTGTACAAAGTAAATTGGATATTACAAAGATATATGGATATTGATTTACCATAAGTAAATTGTAGCAATAAATATACTTCATTTATAAAAAAAAATGAAGGCTGAGTTCAACGTAAAGGGACTCTCCACAGTTCTTATACTGACGTGAGAAGAAAGAAAATATGGAAAAAAAAACCGGAGAAAGAAAGGAAAGGCTAAGATCATAAATAATTTCATAAATTTGTCCCAGAAGGGATCCTTCCCGCTACTAAATAATACATTATCTACTCACGGTTCGCCTCCATAGAATAACTCTGTAGTGCGGTACGCATTGATCACCGACTTCGCTCGTGACTACCGAGAGAAAGAGAGGATTCCTCTCCTGGTCAGAAGCGATATAATTTTGGTGCACTGTGCATAAATAAAAATAATTAATATACTTTTTATTTGATATTCTTGATTGTATTATCTCTCTATCGTAAGTTACTTTTTTTTTAGTTCTTGCGAGTTACGAGCTATTACAAAAAATACAAAATATCGTATTCTATGCATAAATTTTCATTAAACGCAACAATGATTAACTCGGTCGAGCGAATAAAGAACGTGAATCGATTTACATAAATGGAACGCTGATGAAATTTTCCATCATATTTCCGCAATATTATTACACGTGGAAAAAAAAACAATTTAAGAAATTAGAGCGCCCATAAAGTTGCGGGCAGAAGTTCTAAACAAAATAACGCATTAATACGTATAATTACTGTAATTGCAATGGTAATATTATGTTACAGATATGTTCAACGTTCAACTTACGTTTGCCCAAGAAGTATTTAAAATACCAGCGCGTTTGGTACTCCGGATTTTCTAATATCGGCGTACTCGGCGAACCGAACATCTGTTGATGGAAAAATCGTTCATCGTTACACACATATAATCCGTGGCAGAAAGTGGGATACGATGAAGGATGAAACGAGGTAAGAACGAGCAATTATGCGAAACGGGACGAATCTCGAGTGGTAGAAGAAAGAAGTGGATCGTTTGATCATTAAGCAACGCTTCCTCACCTCTTCTTTTTCCCCGAGAGAGTCTCCGTTCTCCACTCGAAATCTTCTGCCATTGTCGGCTCCGTCCTGCTCGATCTGCGGCAGCTAGAAAGACATTTTCGAGCGTCGCGATTATCAAATACGTAGTGTAGAATGTCGGCGCGAGTCAACATGTTCCAGTTTCGAATTTGCGAATCGTTATATAGATTCCAAAGCCTTGAAACATGTGCGAATGAAAGTCGGAATGTAAATCTAAAACCGAATCCGGACTTGAAAATCTTTTCATACAGATTTTATAAATAATTTACGATTTCGAGAATTCAATTTTATTTCCACGGAACTGAACATAATCAAATTCTATTGAAAAATATTCCTCTCTCTCTTTCTCTCTTTCATTCACGACTCATTTCTAAATGAAAAAAAAAATAGGAGCTTTCCGTCTCTGATTGAAAATATCGGCGTCGTGAAGGAATTGAAAGACCGAAAGAATGAAATGCATGTTTCTGAAGGGACAAAAAAGTTGAAAAATTATAAGTATAAAATTCAAAGCCTTGAAAGAGAGAGAGAAAAAAATTGTATGAAATACTTCATTATTAATACAAAGTAGTATGCTTTTTACCCGCGGATTTATATTAAAAATTTACATTATACTTTTGCTTGAAATTCTACACTTGATAGGTTTCTTAATTATTTAAGAAATTTTTCTCCTTTCTATTTTCTGGTAAAACTATGTTCTTAAAACTTCGCGTCTGAACGTACTGCGACATCCTCTATCAGCACGAGCCAAGCACAACCCGAGCGCAGCTTCGGCGAACTTATGCGATAAGCAAATCAATAGATAAACAGAAAGATAGAGGGAAACAATGTAATCAGCTTACCGGACGTGTCGCGGATTATCATAGGGCGCTCGTTCGTTTTATCGCAGTGATTAGCGTTTACCTTGCAAAAGTACTTGTGCATACGGCTCGTAAGACTCTTGTAACAAGTAGAGCGAGGCTCTTACCTAGATATATACGTATCTATACTTTTCATTGTTTCCTTACCATTTCAACACTGCCGTAATGGTGTCTCGCCAGGACGCCTCGCCTCGCTATGGTGTCTGTGGTGGATCTGAAACACGATTTTTCACGTTTAGATATAGCTCGAGCCTGCCCGGGAGGATATAATTTTATCTCGGAGATTTTTCACACCAGGCGCTTTAATAAAGTTTACTCGTCCGTGCTCGCCGGAGGCGTAATACGCGTTCTGCAAACACGTTTGATTCTCTACCTCTACGCGTTTTTTTTGTCACGAAATGATTCGCACTTATTCAGAAACAAATGACCTCGCGTAAACGTTTTTTATAGCATCTTTTTGCGACACGTGTATGTACTACGCATTCTTATGGAATCGTTCACACCAGGAAAGGCACGCCTCGTCCGCCGCGGTGAACGGCATTCTCGATCGAGAACACGTACGTTTTTCTATCAGCCTCACCGCGCCCTTCCGCGGTGCTCCCAGCACAATGTTAGCTATTTAAAAACAAAATTACGTGCTGAATTAAAAAAAAAAACGAAAATGTTGCTCGAATTTTCTACTTTACTCCAAAATGGACTCGTAACCGCGTTACGAATCGATTTCTGTGCTCGTAGAGTGACCCAGAATGACCTCAATTTTAATGACAGAGACCAATTCTTTGACCAATCTGGACTTTATTCCTTTGACTAAAATTATTGTGATATAGATAATTTTCAAATTAGATAGATGTCCCAAATAAATAGCTTTTTGCAAATTGAGTTCCCTAAGAAAATCTTTTGAAATAGAAAGCCTCGTTGTTTATCCGAAGTCGTGCGACCTTTTCGGAATTTTAATTTGCAATTTAATTACCGAGATGTTTAATATTGAATGTTGAATATTGCGAGAGAGGTTGCAATAAAAGAATATCTTTCCAAAATTTTTACTGGAAAGAATTTATTACATTGGGCAAATAATCTATGATTAAAACTGAAAGCGACGTTCGTGGCGGGACCGCGTTCTTCGATATTCTCTTTCGCACGAAAGATTAAACGCTATCGGCACGATAATTATCATTGATTCACTAAATGTATCCCGATCAAATACAATCATCCCCCGGCGAGCGAATCGCGTCTACCATATAGTGTGAACGTAATATACGACCCTTCGTTCGTCGACTCAATCCCTCTTGCGCTTCTCATTTTTCACGACATGAATATCTAGGTTAACGAGAAGCTACGTCGAGGTCGAATTGGCCGGGTAATCGGGAGAGGTCGTTACATGAGAGACACAAAGAGGAACAGTTATACTGTTCAAAATTCGGGATTCGCATGGATCGCACAGCGTTACCCGTTAGATCGGGTGACATTTCAGCGACAAGGTTTTATTGGTTTCTGAGTGAAGCAAATAGAGAAAAGATCAAGCAACAAGTAGTGAATTGCTCTTGTTTTTTCAATAAAAGGTAATAAAAAATAAGTCAACTAGTAAATTGATACAAGTTCACGCGGCAAATAAGAAAATAAGTCGAGCACAGCGAGAGAATAACTACTTGTTTATCCTCTTCGAAAAAGGTAATGGGAACATAATTGAGAAAATGGGTCAGTCAACTCGTTACTTGACTCGCAATTTTTGGCATTTCGCGTATAATGACATTCGCCGCTAGAGCAGAGATCACGCATTAGAGCAACATACACATGACTGGCGCGTCGCGGTCGTTCCACCTGCCTAAGTCGGGAGGGCGGCATGATCGATGCCACGCACACCGATCTGGATCTGTTCCTGCGTATCATCTCCTGGACGCTCGAACTAGGTCGCAACGATTCCTCCTCGCTGTCGCTGATCGTGATCGAACTGGCGACCTCGCCGCTCTCGCGTTTCACTCTGCGAGACTTGCTTTTCTCCGCGGAGCTCGCGCTCGTCGAGGATGACGAGGCTGAGGCCGGGTGCGTTGACGAGGCAGTCCCGGAGGAGGCACCCCGTATTCGCGAAACGAGTTTGATATCCAAGCACAGCATTTTCGCCAGTTTCTTTTTTATACGCGTGGCGATGTCTCTACGTATTACGTACAATTTAACAGTATGACTATGCACAACTACGCGGTTTTATTACATACAGCCTGCTCACTGGGAGACTGACTTGGTACGTTCTTCTTTTGGTAGCGTCACATCATCATCATAATGTCGTTGAACAGCCGGCGATGACAACGAGCGTCGGTATCCGCATCGCTGTGCGACTTGTGCGAGCCAAATTGCAATGGAATTGCCACACGTCGCAACGTGGTGAGAATCGCTCAGCGTTACACAGGTGTCGTGAGATTATTTGACAAATCTCGACTACGCGAGGCTCGTTGTTTTTGGATCCCGTCGCTTATGCGCGCCGCCGCTGATGCTTTATATCTCACAGCGTACGCGAGGAATATCAATTACAGGGAACGCCTCTTGCGCCCGTGCAGTGGTAATTTGAATTCTATCTCTCTTGACATCCGGGTCGATTGCCGAAGTCGGTGTTGGGCGATGTCGAAGAGGAGATCACCGATACACACGGAAACGGGAGAAATGAAATGCGATCTAACGTGTCTTATGTGTACGTTTATCCGCCACTTCTGTGATCTTTTAAATAATACAGAATAACGTAACACGCGCTGGGATGCACTTGCACTTATTGTTAGTGTCTTACGATAAATGATATACGTCGCAACTTGCAGATAGTTGTCACACCTGTGAAAATAATTGTCATAATGTGTCACCGTAGATAATTGTATGTACACCGCGATATCGAAGTCAAATAGATGTGACAGCAAGTGACAAAGTATGTTTTCTAAAGTACAATGGTTTTTTCTAAAGTAAAGTTCGGAAAACTATTTTTTTTTTAATTCTATACGAAATAGATAGCTCTTGGAAAAATATATTTATTAACTATTATTTTCTTGTTATTCTTCGTGCTTTAATAAGTGAAAGCATTTTATTCATTCAAAGTTTTTCAATTAAACTTTATCTATATTTTCTTTGATTATGTAGAGTTAGTTAAATTAATTTCTATTCAATGCAATAATAATCTGATGAATAACGACGATGACGATGACGATGATGATGATGATGATGATGATGATGATGATGATGATGATGATGACATGAAAAAAAATGAGCTAATTATTGACCCTACTTGGTTTTGTGATCCTACGCCTATTTGTTAAGAATTTTTTTCATACTAAAGGATAATTTTTTTCCCACACAAAAGCATTAATAAACGATTCATAAAGTGTACGCATATATTTTCCATACGATGAAAATATATTTGTATATTTTTATCGTAAGGAATAGCCAATGGGTAAACTCCCCTTCTCTGAATAAGCAAATTTAGTCAAGAACCAAACGCTTAGGGCAGTCCCGCATTAAGAATATTGATTCTCAAGATAACGACATTCTTGCGGCTTATTCAATTGAAAATACTTATTGCAAACACAGCAGAAAAGCACGATACGTACCATGCGACCTTTACTCGAAGTCGTTACTTCGAATGCAAAAGACGAATTCAAACAACTCTGAAATATTATTAGAATTGCTATTTAAAGAATTGGAGACATATATATATATATAACTGCGTTATCTTTAATCCAATTCTTTAAATAGAAACTCTAATGATATTTCAGAGTTGTTTGAATTCGTCTTTTGCATTCGAAGTAACGAAGAAGATTGGTCAGACCAGCATCTGCTAAGGAACTCAAAGAAATGTTAGACAGTGATATGATACAACAGCAAGAGAAAGATTTGTGCTGAAAACGATGTAAGGAAATGAAGCGCCTACGCCAAGAATAGCACAAATGGCTAGATCTAATGAATGAATAACTGAATTGAGTTCATCGATAGGCGACTCTACGCGCGCGCGGCCGTTCATCTCATAGTTACTTTATCGGACATCGAGCGAAGACATCGATACCACCGGAACGACCTTTTACCTACGACCGAAGCGACCAATATTCGCGATACCGGAGGCCACCGTGATAAGCGATGCGTCAAAGATACACAACAGTACACATTTACATAGGTCTTATGTCCTACCTTTGACCAACAACAGCATCGATCCCTTCCATTAATCTATCGGCCCTATCGTCAAAGGGCCGTTCGTGTGGACATTTCGAGTGATCGACATTTCACATTTGTGTTCGATCCGTAATTCGCGGCATCGGCGATAACAATGGAAAAATGGTCTTTTTTTTTTCTTTGATCTCCCGATCTTGCAATCGAGAAATCCGGGCAGAAGGACAAACGGATGTTGTGGGACGGATATGGCGATTCGATAACCGAGCATGTGAAGCGTACTGCTGTATGTATAGACACGTAGAAGTTACGCTGACACGAGTCCTCGTAACTGCATTCCGTAAATTCTACGGGCAAGTGTCAGGTCGTGGAATATTCGCCGTGGGAAATATCCAAGGTGTTCAATACGCTTTTTCCGCTTTTACATCGAATCGCAAATTTTTCCGGGAAATCCACGGATAAGCGAAGATGCTCTTTGAACACGCGTTATCGCGCGGAAAAATCGGGTATTTAAATCCATGCTGTAAATCAGATCGACAAGATTTGTTTGTTTATGGAACGATTTGCCAGTTCAGCGAGAAATCTTTTATCCTACGTAAATGGTGGAGACACATGAGAGTGATATCGAGCTTCTATTCTTCTTAGTTTCCACATGGGATTTTACGAAATCCTAGTCACTATACTAGATTTACATGACATGAAAAGAAGACACGTTCGTTGTGTCACGTTCTCTCAAATGAGATCGGCTCTTTTTCGTGTCAGAGCGCGAAAGGATCAAGTAAAGCGTTTCACGATTTTCAAAATGGGTCAGAAGTTTCTTTAGAATTAACCTCGCTATTAAGCCTTCTCAAGTACCCAGTTTTTACAAGCTTGGCTTTCCCGACTTTTAAACTAATAGAGATAAAAACTCCACTTCGTAAAACACTTATCTCAATTAAAGCTTAACCTTTTTTGGAATGATATATTGCACTATGCGACATTAAATTATGATTAACGGCATTTAATCGTTTTTTGAATAAATTACTTTCAATATTTCCCCGCTTCCCCCCGAAGAGTTGGGTTTCGAATTCTTCCGAGCAAAGTTAACCGAACTAAGTTTGCGGAGTGTACAATAAATCTTGATTAACGATACATACAATAAATCATGATAAAAGATTTATTCGTTAAGTGAGGATCGGAGCCTACTTTACTCTGCGAGCGTCGATGTCGCCGATAGATGATATAGTTCTTCTTTTTTTATTCCGTAGTTTCTATCGAGAGATGTTACCAAATTTTAAATAACATAGCAAGCCATACGCCGACTAAACGTTGCGCGTCTAATAGTTAAAAATCATGCAACTCCAATTACGAAGCTGAAATTAGATCGTGCTCCGAAAAGAAAATTATGTATAATAACAATGTCATTGCAAGTCCATGTTAGTTAACTTCGCTACAATGTACGTACAACAATTGTGACATATTACATCTACTAAAAAAAAAAATAAGATTGCGGGTTTAAACCATCACGTGCAATCGTTAGTTTTCCAAGTTAAGTCTCTGCGACACTGGAAGTACAACGGGCTGCTTGGTCGGCCCGGGCGCGAAGAACACCACTTGCGGAACTCGACGGCACTGAACGCACTCCCTCGCGTCTTGGGTCCGCAACCCCTACTGCCGTTGCCGTCGTCGCCGCCGCCGCCGCACCGCCGCCGTCGCGTCCCCTGGCGAATCTTCACAACCCGACGCGTAGCGCAGCAGCCCCCGCGAGATAGTTGCAAGTTGCTCGCAGTGACATGGCGACTCGACGACTGGCGCCGCGTCGACGAGTTCGTCGGTCTCCACGTCCACCTCCGTTTCTTCCTCCCCCGTCTCTCCCTCTATTTGTCGTCTTCCACCTCCTTCTCTTCCGCTACCATCCCACCCCCCCTCTCCCTCATTTGCCTCTTCCTCCACCTCACCTTCATTTATCTATTTGTTCCTCCATACTCCGCGTACGGGGTCCGAGTGCCCTATCGCGGCACCGTGACGTGTGTTACCGTCACTCGTGCCCGGCGTATCGATGCGCGACCCTCCGTCACGATTCGGCGGGGACGGCATCGGTACGGTGACCCGTATTCTCGCCGGCAACGGGGCGCCGCGGCGCTCCTTCAATCTCCATCGTTGTCCCGGCGACCCACCTCCTCCCACACCCCTCCCCTTTAAATTTTGGCACCCAAACCGCCGCCGCCACCGAGCGGGGTGGGATTAGGGCGCGACTGTGCGTATCGGGCTAGCGAATTAGCACAGCCCGAACGTTAATCAGATTCTCTCTTACCGCGCCGTCGGCGTCGGCGACGTTCTCGTGAAATGTAAATAGCTGGAGAATTAACCCGGATTTTTACGCCAGATAACGCGATAAGCTCTATACGCGGCGTACTTTGTATAGGGGACATTTGACAATTGTCATCAAACCCAAATTGTCATCAAATTGTAAAAGTATAAGTACATTATCCGTCTTTTGATGAACTCGAAGGAATTCTACGAAAATTTTATGATCTAAAAGAGTTGTTTAATGTGGCGAATTAAACGGCATTATTGAAAGTCAGCTTCAAAGGCTTGAATAAATAAGGGAAAGCTTATTCCCTTGAACGTTTCACGTTAAACACGAAATTGTATACGTATATTGTAAATGTTACATATTCTATTATATTCTCATTTGAAAAAGCAATATGACCGTAAACTTTGATTGAAAATCTTCCTCTCTCTTTTTTTATATTAAAAATACACTTTAAAGTTTTGCTGCACAAAAAAGAACACATGTTACAAATCCTTAGACATATCCTTCAAACTTCTTTAATTAAGACTTAATTTTTGTATTTGATAAGGATTAGAATAGTTTTTATCCGAGATTTCTTTCACGCCCACAAAATATAAATAATCTTATATAATTAATATTCCCAATTTATGTCTCTTCCTTAATAAGAAGGATGTTCTCGAGTAACTAATTATTAAGAAATAGACATGATTTATATCGTTAAGAAAAATATATTTGATGGAAATAATATCGTAATAATTAATTACGGGATTATTTCCATCAAGTATACTTAAATAATAATTAATAATAATAATAAATAATGTATCGATCTTTTTTCTATCTCATGATAGTAAAAGATAAAACCGCGCATAATAGAATTACGAATAGAAATACCATAATGATGTTTCTTCGCAATCAATACGATTTGTCATGACTTTTATTATTCGTGTATTGTTACTTGCTGCTTTATGGAGAAGAGCAAATTGGGTTGCGGCAAGACAAAATATTCTCTCTGCTATACACCCTCCGTTGCGTATCCCACATGTAGGAAAAGTATATTTTTATATTAAATCACAAAATTGATTCGAAAATTTGCACAAATGTTGAAATTAACGAACAAATTTTCTTGATCAGTCGCGTAAAGGATAAACGTGACAGGCGTAAACGACGCTCCGCTGTCTGGTTTTTCTCATACGGTTTTAAAACCCGAGATTTCCTAGACACGTGCATCAAGTTTTTCAATGTGTCGTTGCATGGTGGTTTATCGACTCCCGATAAGCCTCCGGTTGGTTCGTCCAGCCGGCGGTTTCTTATCGACGATTACAAAGACGGTATAGGGATTTCATCCCGCGCGACTACGACAAAATGCGATAACAGATACGCAGATCAGCCGCGAAACTCCATATCGGTGCGTTTGATAAAATCGCGCGGACATGTGTCGGCGACAGATGCGCGCGCCATATATTTTAAATGTAGAAAAGAATCGAGAGCGACAGATAAGCGGGTTATAGTTATCACATCGCGCCGACTGGCGATATAAAAAGAGGAGAGGAGATTATTAAAGTTGCACTTACACGGCGTTGTAAATAATTAATGGAAATGGATAGAGCGATTATCGATTGCGCGAACTATGTAACTATGCTTTCTAGGGGCGGTTGCACGAGCGGGCGGATCGTTAAATTATAGAATGTTCTTGAAAGTTGGTGATACATATTTTTAGAGTGCTTAGATCTATTTTTAAAACATCGAAAAAAAAAGTTAGTAGAAACATGCCTATAATATCCGTAGACGCCTTAGCTTCGTCGAGTTATAAACAAGCCTTTGTATGTCGGAACGTGAAAAGGCCGGAGGAACAGTCAGAATTGCATTCGGCTGTATACCGTATAGGTACTCCATTTTCAACAAAGAGAGTCTTTAAACAGTGACAATCATTAAAGCAAGAACCTTTTTATCAAAAGCGAGGATCAAAGGCGAGGGAAGAGGAAATTTTGCTGATTACGACGGCGGCCGCTCATTAAAATGACGGGGGTTGTGCGATTTTTTTCAGGCGCGTCCTGCGCTTTGCATGCAACTTCGATCAAATTTTTTTTTGTTCCGTGTCGGTCTTTTCTACCGAATTTTTTGAAAGCGCAGAGAATTTCGCAGCTCGAACGAGGAACGTTATCCTTTCAATGAAAGGGATCTCGAAAACACGCAATAAACAGACTCGATCGTTTTCCGATAGTGGTGCAATCGTAAAATTTGCCGGCGAATTCTTTTAATATACTCTGCTCACACCGACACATGTGTAGTTCCGTTCTGTTGTTATCTAAATTGAAACGCAACTAATAACAGATATGCAGGCAGTCCTCACTCATGTCGCGTAGTTGCGAAATGTTTCACAGACAATTATTGTATTTAGACTCCCGTAGAAACTGACATCGAAATTCAACTTTTGAATGACACTTTTAATTTAATAGCGGAAAAGGCACGTTTCGCAAACATGCGAAGCCTACGTATAATATGTTCTTATCGTGGTCAGCGTTCGCGAAATACACATCCGGAAAGTAATCCGAAAGCATACAGGGAAAATGTATAATTTCGTTAAATTTTATTAATTTCTCAACTAATCTTAGGTTTGGATAGTAATAAATTGCAAGAGCACTGCTGAATTAAAGAAAGAACAAGAAAGAGATTATTATATATATTACGTTTATTTTTAGAGATTACTATACTCGTATACATATCTCTCATTTGAATAATTGGACGACATTGAATCTTTTTCCTCGCAAATTTGCTGTAGCTATCGTGAAAAGTACACGTAATACTGTCAACAGTGATTTCCACGAAAATGTCGATATACTGCCGAGAGATCGAACCGATTACCACGAAAATACTGATACGGTTAATAGATTTGCACGATTTTTTTCCGAACGAAAATAGTGAAGAGGTGGCACTTATATATTACGACGCAGTTTTATATTAAAAATGGTGGTTTGCCAAAAACGTAAAATTAATCAAGTTAACTCGACAATGTTTAATATACGCGCGAAAAACATTATTCGAGGGACAGAGCAATATTTTCCGATAGAATTAACAGATATCATTCTTGCTATATAGTTGGACTAATTAGAGATTTCCATTCCGTAAACTTTCCATCAAATTCCGTTTATCTATCCTTTCTGGACGAGTTTCGGATATTATCTACGCACGAAAAGTGTGGCAAACCCAAATGGTGTGTCGTTGATTACATAAATTGAAACCCGTATACAATTACGGAGATACGAAAAGAGGACGCATCTCGAGCGCGCATGGCCGGTTTACGGCGATAACAGCGCTGACCAATGTAGTTTCGCGGATAATGCGCGTAAAAATAGACACGGAAAGTGGAAAGTCTCGTACGACTTGGAAATTATTAGTAATTTATGCCGCAGTTCTCTTTTTCTTTGTGTATTCTTCGTGTTTTGCGCCACGTCGTTATAGCTACCTTGCGCAATACACTTATTGCCTCCATCAATTAAATTATTTATTTTGAAAATGATATAAATTCTAAAATCGAGCTTGTTCAGCGAAAAAAATCGCAATTCTCGTAACATGCTATTTGCAAACGAAACGGAATAGCAGTCGAATGTCTTTTAGATTGAAAAATATGGAGCGATGGTGGATGTTATCGCTGGAATGTGTGGAGCGACTTTGTGGGGAAGACAGGAGGGTAACAAAGGTATTCTCTATACACGTCCATCTTAATCACGCTGACAAATGAAAAACATCCGCGGAATTTCCTTCCACAAAGAAAGAGGCAGCGGCAGTACCTTTCTTATGACGTGCCATCGCAGTTTTGCAGCTTTGCAGCACGAACATATATTGTTGCGTTATACGTCGTATAGTATTTTCGTATTATTTCTGAAGTTGGGAAAAAAGCGTGCAATATATAGGTGGAAAAGTACATTTTCACGTAGGGGCAGATACGACCGCATCGGTTTTCCTTTTTGCGCATAAAGATGATTATATAATATGCACTCGTATACATGTTTATATTAAACAAACTCAGGAAACTGCGTGGCGCACGTTAATGTGCATTATACACGCGTTTTCATTTCAGTACAGAAACCGGTCGAGTTTTTCGACGTTATCACGAAAATTGTGATTCTGCTTCCCTCCGACGGTGATAAAAAAAAAGGGAGAATTGTAATATCGAGAATTAACATTTACGAGAATTAACCTCAATGCTTCTTCCTTTATAGGTTGACGTCAATGTAAAGAAAGTAATACAAACAGAAAGAAAATTGTACAATGTACGTGATTCAAACGTACGAGTTTATACAATACTCTATGATAAAATAATAAATGTAAAATGAGAAGTTTTTTTTATTTCTTTTCGTAATTCGTTATTAAGAATTAAGTTGGACTCGATTATAAATTTTTGATAGACAATTGATTTTTATCTATCAAATTGAATATTGATTATCTATTTAACTGAATATTATTATCTTAAAAGCTGCAGTTTCAATCTTTTTATATTAACTTCATATTTCTTTACAATTACTTATCGTAACTGTAAACCACTATCTGCTGTCAGATTATATCGGCAGGCTCTATCGGCAAAACACGAGTTTAATGCGGACATAGATGATATCGGATCTGTTGTGATATCTGAGCGAAATATGCTGCCAATCTGTTGTCATATTGCGAGCAGATTTACTGGGTTTAAATGAAATACATCATTCAAATTGCATGGTTACGAAACAACGGATCTTGGTCAGTTTCTGCAATCAATCTACTGCCAGTATCTCTTATATATAATTTCTGCTGACATTCTATCGACAAAATTCGCAGCAGACACTTTCAAAATCTGTTCTCGACAGATTCGGCTGTCCGGGTTATTGAATTTCTTAAATTTATTACAATGTTTTCCATTTATTGTAACTAATGTTAAAAAAATAAAGAAATACAACTTTTGTAAAAAAAAAATAGTCAACGTTACCAGTTCAGCAGCACAATATGCTTTAAGCCCCTAAACCTAGACCATTACCTGACTTTTTAAATTAAACTATATAGAGGATATTTAAGTACTTGGAAAGACATGTAAGTAAATGGAATGTAAGTAAAGGAACCTGCTTTTTCACTCGATTTTTACTGTAATATGCATAGAAGTAGTGTGACACGAATACAAAGCGGTGGTAAAGTTCGAACGGAATCAAAGCAGTATAGTATTGCGATTGAGGACGACCGAGATTAAATACAATTGTGATCAATGTACAAATGGTTCGTACCGACATAGAATTGTGACCAATATCTATGTCTAATTGTAATCGATACATAATCGATTCAACCACGGTTGTCCTCAATCGCAATGCTACATATGTTTAATTTTGTTTGAATTTTATCACCGCTTTGTATTCGTTTCACACAATGCATATTACAATAAAAACCGAATGAGCCGAAGAAACAATTTCCTAATTATAAGATAGCGCAGTTTATTAAGTTGGAATATATGTATATATATATATACATTGTAATTCGTACTTCTGTAACTATTAATTTCTTTATTTGCGCACCACGTACCGCGCTTGACTCGTATTGGCCGTTTAGTAATTTAAGATTGACATTTTCACGAGTCTAATGATATATTTCAATTTATACTAATTATAAGATTATTATTATTATAAGATTAAGGTACTAATTATAATTATACTTATTAAACTAATTATAAGATAGTCACTTTTGGTTAGCCCAAGTACAGGGCTAAACCAGATTAAGTATATATAGCACGGACATCCTTTTATAAACTAATTAGTCTTATAAATGTGCAGGTAAAGGTATAAAGGTAAAGGCACTTTTCTGACCAGTATCAGACTACCAGATCCTTAGGAACAATATTCACACTCCGAGCGTATACTCAAGACCGTCCGAATGTCTGGACAGTCTACCATCCCCAACAAGTAAAATGACCATAAATTTCGAGTGTATGACGAGAACGATCTTAAGTACAAGATCGGACCACGAATTCTGCCTTATAGGATCCAAAGTATCCATCTATGCCCCATCCTTATATAAGAATCATTACAAAACAATCGCTATCGAGAATTAAGGAAATTTTTTGTTAATTTTATTTTTCCGAAATGGGGCTAATAGTGAAATTAAACTAAATAATAAAACCTAGTTAATATTGAAGAATTAAAGTTATCCAATTATTTGCAAGATTTTCGATTAAAATATTATAAATTCTAATATAAATGTATAACATAAATTTTGCAAACAACTTAAATAATCGCAAAGATACAAGGTGATAGGCACCAAGCGGCCGATAATTGAACTAAACTGCGTGACCTGCGTGAGTTTGTATAACAATCTGATATCGCAACAGAGCAACAGATCTGGTATATTATAATGATATAATCTGTGTCCGCATTAAGTTTTTTACACAATGCGAGGCGATAGCGACAAAATTTTCAACCTATCGGAAGCCGTGTATCAATGGTGTAGCTTTGTCGGCAATTTTATCGCTACCCAGGTAGCACGTACACGTTTCAGAAATGTTTTATAAGCGTTTTTTTGAAACGTTCTATAACCGATTTCTAAAAACGTTTCTCATGAGTGAAAATGTCCATTCAAAAAACGTTCGATGGAACGTTTCTTTTCCGATAAAATAACGTTTAAAAAACTATTATAGAAACGTTTTGTTTTAATGATAAAGACATTTTAGATAAAGACATTTAAAATTCCTATTTTTCACGTCTTTTGAACGTGTTTATGACGTCTTTGAGACATGCGTGAGAATGTTCTAGAAGCTTTATGCATATACTATTCTTTTTCTATTCTTTTTCGAAGAAATTCCTGAACTGGTGCACATTCGTGCAATAAGTTAAAATGAAACAAAATATACTTGTCTCACTCTAACTTAATTGCATCACTGATGTGCACCAGTTTAGGAAGTTCTTCAAAACGGAACACACGTATAATTAAATGTTTTTTCAATGGCCACGTTCAGCAGTACGTTTATTTTGCAACTATTGGAAGTTTTTTAAGCTCAGATTTGTCCGATGACAAATAGATTAAGACCGGTAGGACAAAATTAATTTAAGTAAATAAGTGGATATATGTGCATGGATAAAATGATTTATTTTGTGCAATAATTAGTGCAATATAAATTTAAATGTTTCAAAAATGCCTATTAAAGCTATTATATACATATTTAGATAAAGCAAATTATAATTTTGAAAGGAAAAAAACAAGTAGGTATTTTTGTTAACTGTAGAAACTAGAAACGTAAAAAATACGTTTCTTAAATCATGGTTTCAAAAACATTTTTGTTCAAACGTTTCTTAATGGTTCCTTACGGTTATGAAACTATGTATACGTTTGAAAAACGTATATGAAACTAATATGTGCTACCTGGGTTCTATGGTAAAGTCACCCCTGAATAAGATGTGCTTACTGGTGAACGAATTCTCCGATCGCGTGGACTTTTTTCAAACATCTCTTAAACTTTTAAACGATCAATACTTTACTGTCTTCGTTAGATCTTATCTGTTTTGTACCGTAAGTGGTAAATTTGTTATTTTTGTATTCTTCTTTTCAGCACTTTATTCTGCGTCTCTTGCTGATGTTACAATTATAATTTTACTATGCGTACTAAAGAGACCTCTCTGAATCCTATTTACACATAAATAAATAAATAAATAATGATCCAGGACGGTGGAAAATATAAATTGCGAAGAATATTGAGAATTTAAGAATACTTATTATCTATATAATTGCTAGGTATAACATCCTCCACCACAGTCGCCAGATTGAAATCCTATTTATGAGATTCATTGATAATACTCTGAAATTATTTCTAACATGCCCAAATGTTTGTAGCATGGTATTAAACAAAAAAGTTATTCAACAAAATACTAAATTATTATTATTATCTCGTTAATATAAATATTTATATTATTATGTTTCGTTGAGTGTCCGAATATTTTTGCAATATCAGAATTAAGCATAATCTCATTTACTGTTTAAAACTCATTTAATATGTTAAATTTAAAACTGTATTAATTAAATAAATAAAATTTACGTTTCTGGCGACTATAATAAATGTTCATTTTATTAAAAAATTCAAGAAATCTTTATTCCGACAAAAATTGTGTTTAAAAAGTAATAAATCTCTCAAAAATCATGGTGTTCGAATATTAATGCGAGTAATTGCATATCACGCTCGCGTGTAAAGCCTATATTTAAAGCCTCATCGGCCGAAAGGGTTAACGACCCGGAGTCATTGAGGCTACTCATCAAGTAGCTTCGTCGAAGGGCATATTAACTCGCGTGTCAAAGCATCGGGATTCTCAGTATCCTCCATCTAGCGACGGCCAGGACGGTGCGGCGCGTCGTCGCTACCTACGAAAGTCTTGTTATGCATCGGCAAAATCGATATACCGTGCTTTCGAATGCGGGCCAGTAGCGCGGTGACGTAATTGAACGATATACTCGCGGACAGGGGTCATCGAAAACACCCGAGTTCTTCCGCGACTATATAATACCGTCGGCTTAACGTACCCGATACCGACTCTCTCCGCCTGGCTGACCGTGTAATGCCGTTTTTCCTCGCGGATTTTTTCCCCCGCTCCCTTCTCGCCCCCTTCGCCCTTCGCCGCCGCCTCATCTCGCTTCCCTTATGTGCTCCATATTTCCGCCTCGCCCCGGTGCCCCCAGGTTCGATCGAGAGATGCCGCGGTCGACTTCCACTCGGTCGAGCGTGATCGAGATTGATCGGCTTGACACAAAAGAGCGGCAGCGGACACTCGGCCCAGAGTCCAATAGCAAAAGGGTTAATTATAAAGAGCGAGGCACCGAAATCCGATATCGCGGAGCCACTCGCCGGCAATATCGCGTTGTTGTTGTTGCCGCTGCCATAATTCCTCTCGGATTAATATCAGTAATGGGGTTGCCGCTAGACCAGTTTCTTCTTCAACTAATACTTTATCGACTGCTGACATGGCTCCGCGAAGATTCTCATCGAAAGATAATACTCGTACACTTAATTTTAGTTATTTAAATGAAAAACGTATATAAAAATTTTACGTATTTAAAAATTGTACCGTTAACATAACGATAATGTTGACATAAAGTGAACATACACACATGGATTTTATTTTAGATTTATTTCTTTCTTTGCTTCGATATCTTTATTATGCTTTACTTTACAACAAAGCGTTTTTTTCTCAAAGCACACTAAGAAATAACTCTCTAGACAATAATGCAACGAATCGATGTCTCAGTATAATAGGGGAACATTTTCGAAGCTGTCAAGTCTATCGATCGAGGAACTTTTAATGGAATTTCGATGAGTCGAGTTTTTTCAGTGTTTCCACGATATCCTTGCACGGGATTATAATATCAGAAATGTGTAATTAGCGCACGAACGCGAAAGGAATTCTTTCCGCTGACATTATAACATTGTGACGCCAGGAGGAACCTTTTACGGCGAAACATATACCTGCTTTCTACCTATTCGGTAGTTTACGCGTCTTTGCAGGGAGGGTTAATCTCATTATCTCCCACGGGCGAAACGAAGTGGATCGTAAAGAAGGCGGTGTCTCTCGCTTGAACGCCTCGTTGCCGGATAAAGCAATTAAATTTTGAACGATTCAGGTACGACACGATCTCGTGTCATAACACAATAGTCGAAAATAGTATAATATAATTTGCTGGGACAGAGCGAGGGAATATCTTGTCACTGTGATTTCGCAATGTTATATCCTAATTGTAATATGTCCATCAGGCGCAAATGAATAAACATGAATCATAAAACATTATTGTAAATTATATAGCTAATTACATCAATTATAGCTAATTACACCGCAATAACGAATCGGATCACTGTTGAATATTCATCAGTATTAAATTTAATAACAAAATTTGTTAACGATATTTCTTTTTGTTCCTATATCTCGCTATTCATTACGTGGAACTGTATACGCTTTTTCAATACTCGAAAATTGGTGTTTGACTTTTGATATCTCCTTTTCCGGGAATACAGCATCGCGAATAGTTTTCTCCTTTCTTCCTTAACTGCTATCTTTCTTTCTACTTAGGAGATAAATCGAAGATTACGTAGCATATTAAACGTAACAATCGAAAATGCGACATCGCCACTCGATTACATCAGGAAAACGTTCCGACGCGGAATTAATTCAGACACGCTCCGGTCGTTAAGAGGAGCTAATTAATGCGCTTGTAGCTGGCATATTAAAAATCGATGTCGGAGATGCGAACCCGGCGAACTCCGCGCGCACTCGCGTCGGACCGAGAGATAACGCGGCACATAGTCTTTGGACGTTAACTTTGCAAATTGATCAAAAATAATGGGGTGGATCCCGAGGGAAGGGACCGTCTATCGTTTCGGTATATCTTTACGGCACACCGTATCTGGCACGTGCCTGGCCGCGTGCAGTCGAACGATATGCCAAGAATAATTCGCGCGATGCCGCGCCGCGTCGCGCATCGTCCCCCCCCTCTCTCTCTCTCTCTCTCTTTCCTCTCTCCAAGACGTATGATCCCTTCAAATTATTTTCAACCGGCCGCTCGTAAATCGTACAGCGTTATGAGCGCGCACTCGTAACCGTTTAATGCACGTTGTATCGCAGATTTACGTACGTCGTCGTCCAGGAGATTAAAGAGCGTCCGCCCCGGATTTTGCATACTGCAATCCACCCGCTCGTTGCCGATTATCGTAGTCGGCTTTATCGTGCCCTAATGACATTCACACGATCGGTTGACGTTGGTTCAATTAAGAAGCACGGCTAATGTCCCATTCGATACCGATCAATCGAGATTACGAAACTAATTAACTAATTTTAAAGTCATCATCCGCTCGAATGCTCACTAATTAAAACTTTCCGCCGAATTCCTTTCGGTATATTGTTTAGCAACGTCAGTATTATTGCACGGATGTTCGATGATTTTGTTTTAGGAATAAAAAAACAGACGACGCCAAGGTCGAGCAAAATTCTAAAAATATACGACGTATTGTATAATTTTTTAGTAAAATAATAAAATGTAATCTCACACATATTGATAATTACGTATTGAAAATTCTTTATCGAATTTCCAAGCAAACTTCAGTCACTTGAGAATATACACGTTTGTGTTATGAGAAAAAATAATTTGGAAGAATTCCTTATCGAAGCAATAATATTATGATCAGAATATTCTTGAACGTACTTTCGAACATTCTGCAAACTCTTATTCACATCATATCGATCGTACCATCTTTAAGCGCACACGTAAGTAATTGAACGAAATAATCAAGGCAAAATGGAATTTAAAAATCGGACGAAAGTGTCTTGTCGGTTAATACGGATGAGAAAATTTTATTTAACAATTATAACACAGCTAATATTATCTTCTCCTCAATCATAAACTTCTACGTAACTAAGAACGTAGCGCGATAAAACATGTTATAAAAAACATTGTTTTAATGGTCGTTTTACCGACGAGAACGTAGCAATAAAAAAGTTACAATATAAATTTATCACTGTCGAGCCAAGCAATAATTTCAATGTTTAACGTAACGTAACTTTGACGATTAACAATTCATTTGCGATCTGCAATTCCGGGGCGGAAGTCTCAGAGCTTTGTCTCGTCTCTGCGATTAAATAATTAAGCGGAAGCGGACTTGTGTGTGGTGTGTATCGGTCGCGGGGGATCAAAACCCTCTTCCTCATCAATCAATATCAGCGAGCGACAGCGACGGTAAACCAGTTGCAAGGACCGCGATTATTCGGCTTTATATCGGATTGATTGGTTTGCTTGTGGTTTCATTCTGTCTTTAACGTCTTAATCTCAGAACTATTAAACTCCCAAGTCGCGGCAGTATCTGTTCCGAATACAAGACAACTCAAGGTGAAGCACACAAAATTGATTTAGCTGAAGAGACCATTATACGATATACACGCTTCCGCGAGCTCACGCCGTATAGTCTACCGTATCAAGCAAGCCAGTTCTTGGGATTACGATTGAAAGTTTTAACTTCTTATTCTTCGAAGTTTTTCTTCGAAGCCGTAATATCTTTTCTACTCTTGAATAATTCACAGATAAGATTTATTAGAGCAACAACTTATTTTTTTCTTTATCCATTAAATTATATAAATTTTTTTTTAATATTATATTTAATTTATGCCTATTTTTTATTTAATACAAAATATATATTTAATTTCTACGTATATCATTCTTCGAGAGAAAAGAAGTATTGTTTTATTTTATGTTATATAATTATTAATTTCATTTATTTTAATTATGCGCATTACTGGTTATCGCTATTTAACGATAATTTTTCAAATCGAAGACAAAGATAAAAATAAGCAATTTCCTTTGTGATATTCATAGGTACGTTAGTGGTTACGGTCAAAAGACACCTACGAGCATGCGGGAAAGGTCTGTTATCTAAGAAAGTTAATAATCCAACTTTCCCTTACCTTGCGGTCCATGGTAGCACCTTGTTGCCCTCCAAACTGATGCTTCGCAGCTCGTACTTGGTCCTGTATCGCATCGGCGAAGCGGGCAGCGCGTTTGCATTAGCGACGTTTTTCATGCTCTTCGTAGTGGGACCGGAGAGCGCGTGTCTTCGCATGGACGAGCCCTCCTTCGCCGATTGATTGATCGTCCGTCGTAGAGAACTCATTTTCGATATCACTCTGTCACGCCGATGTTGTTCACGATTCGGCTACGCGACCGTTCCCCATGTTATTCGATCGTCGGACGAAAAACAAATCACCGGAGCGACACTTTACGCTTCGGCTCGTGCGTATCCTCGTGATTTTTACATTCGCGGCCAGCGAAAAGTTTCCACCGAGCAGTCGTGCGTTCCCGAGAGCAGCGAGCCTTTTCGTAAGGAGAAGATTCCCCATTCAGCCGGCGTAATCTCCTCCCACGAGGAAGTTTATCCTCGCCAGATCCGGTTCTCCGCAAAAAGATCTTCGGCAACTCCACTCGGCGGAAGCGGCAGCATCCCAACCCGAGTTTCTCAAACTGGGATAAACACGAATCCCCCTTTCAATTACACGCGAGACTTTCCGAAACTTTTCGTTTAAGGGGCCTCCTCACCGTTCGATCGACGTACGAGCGATCTTTCCTCGTTTCTTGGCGAAAGGTGGCTCGCAGAATTCGTCGACGGAGATCCAAGTTCGTTAATCGAATTCCCTCTATCCGTCACGGAGAGAGATATCGTTGGCCTCGACCACTCGTATCGCCGTACTCGCGTTTGGTGTCTTCGCGGCATCCCGCCAAGAGCGGCGCGCCATCGTCTCGGCGAGTTCTTCCGGTTCTTCCGACACGACCGTTCCGGTATCCTCGTCGAATCTACTTTCCGCGCCCTCCCGACTGATCGCAAGTGCACGATGGGCTTATCCCGTACGACCGTAACTGGCCGCGCCGCTTTTCAACCCCACCATCCATCGGCGTCGTTCGCCACCATAACTCGCGTCGTCCGTTGCCGCTTTGCCTCACCATCTAGCCCCACCATCGCTTCTCGGCACCCCACGTAGACACGTCGTCATCCCTCGCCGTAGATGCTCCTCTTCTCATGTGGGATCCTCTCTCTTTTCTCTCCCTTCGCCCCTTCTCATCGCGATAGCCTCTGTTCGCGCGCGAATGCGCGGCTATTAAACTATCGCTCGCGCCTCACCGAGTCAATTAACGGTCGTCGCGTATGGAGTGGATGCTGCGAAAGCTGTCACTCCGTATTGCGATTATCATCGTTGAGAGAGAATCTTCCGTGCGTCGCACCTTGGTTCTTTTTGATAGCGAATACCGGTATCTGACGGTAAAAATCTCTACTGTTGAAATTGTTAGGTTTGCCTTCGAATTTCTTTGTCGTACCGCACTCTTTTCTTTGACGATAGATATTAACAGAATGAAAGACAGAGGACCACCTTGTTCGGATTATTGGATCTAAAAAAGAAAGATCATGTTGCACCTCGTTGATGAACATTAATATTATGTCCACGTTTCTGTCGGAATCATTGTGTTTATGAAGAGAATTTTTACTTTTAATATTACACTTTATATTAACATCGGAATCATTTTTTTCAAAATTATTCGGACTAAAGAAAGATCTTTATCGTGTTCCTTTACTCACGTGATGAAATGTTATTTTAAATAAGAGCAAGTTCTCCGTCGCGAAAGAAGGAAATTGAGAGTAACCGGTTTATAGTCTCACAAATTCGCAAAGTTATTCTCGGTCTGCAGTCATTTCGGTACAGTGTTGAACTCGCGCAAACGGCGCGACGCGAATCGCGATCGTAACTCGGAAAATTATTCGCGAGCTCTTCCATGTTTCGAGCACGCAGAACGTAACGTCTACGTGTCGCGTATATAGTTACCCGTGCGTGAACGATTGCCTACCCTTTAAACGAGTAATCGTGCACGAGCCCTTACTGCGCGTCAGTTATGCACGAGCTCACGCATCTGGGGATTCTCGTGGAGTCCGGCGCAAGTTTTACGCCAAGAAGCAATTTTTTTTTTTATTTTTCGCTATTTATTCTTCCGTGAACACGTGGAATAATACGCGCGGGTATTACGTTTAATTAAATATTCGCAGAAATGCAAGATAACTTTCGGAATTCGCGATCTCAATTTCCATAATTGATACGTCAAATTTCGAGTTCGAATCGTTTCTCTGAGACGATTTATCCAAATTAATCCAAATTCCATCGTTTCGCTGCGACCTTGTAACACTCGACGTCAAATGTCTTGTTAATTAAACTGTGGATTGTATAAATGTGTGGATTGTATAAATGAATTTTAATTGGCGTTACGCGAAAATAGATTGGCTATTTGTGATCGTCGTTACACTGATGATAGCAATTAATTGAAACTTCCTATTTAAATATGCAAATGCGTCAGAGTTTAATTACTATTAAAATTTTTACGCCCTACAGCCCTACAGCTTCGGCACGAGACACTGTTCGTATTATTAAGCTGTTATTGATCGTTAAACTTAGTTTTTACACGCTTCACATGTGTGCGTTATAAAGATAATAATAATAATAATCATAGCCGCGGCCTGATTGCGATCATTTTGCTTGAGCTTAACACGCCTCTCTGAAAGTAATTCTATAGAATTAATTCTGTAGAAATAAGATCTAATGAAAACTTTTATTTCCATCGCACAAGGTCTAATAAGAACTTTGATTGCCATCAAATCTCGAGATAAATATCGACCGAATCGAACACTACACGTTAAAAAGAAAATTGTTTAAGATACTTTGTGGGTAATTTTAGTCATTAATCATCGGGTAACTTTGAATGCAATTACACGTCGGCGTCGCTACGAAACTCCGTGTTGCGAGAGAGTTTCCGTGTGTGCAGTATACCTCGTATAACTTATAATTAACATGCATGCGCTTTAAGCAGCTATTCTATCCTTTTAAATAGTTGAGACGCGGCACCTGCGTCGCGCGTTGGCAAAATATCTCGCAACGAGTACACTTTGAATAAACGTAACTAGTTTGCGACGCGTGACGAGCACGATGGCCCACTGTGCGTCGAATCTTTAACAATAAGACACAACGAGGCGACAAATACAGAAATCGCGTTCGCGTCAACGTCAACGCGCACGTCTCGCAACGTGCTCGAATTTTCGTTCGATATATCAAACTCGTTAACGCGGCGGTTCACTCGTAGGAAAATGACATTTAACGTACGTCTCACATCACGATTCTCGCCTTACCTTTAAACGACACGTGTCCCGCGAATGCACCGCGCCAACCCCTTTCGGAGTCATTTTGCCACCGATGTATTGCGTTATGTAGGTACGAGACGACGCGTGCCACAGCGTGTGCATTAATGCGGCTTTCCGAGATCCGCACGCTGCTGCGGTCCTCGAGCGTCCTCGAGCGAGGCTCGACGCGCGAGAGCGGTCCGGTCGCGCGATCCTCTCAGGAGGAAAACGTGCGCCCTCGTGGATCGGGAGCAAGCTCGGGAACGACCGTGGAAGACTGCTCGATTCACGGCCAAGATAATCCCGCGAAGGGTACGCGGGCGCGCGAGAAAAACGCATGCGTCGATCCGCCCCGCATGGTCGAAGAAGGAAAGTACGTATACGTACGTACGTACGTACGCGACATTCGGACGGACGAACTTGTTTTCGGAAAAACAAGCACGTATATATCTGCGAGAGCGAGCGAGACGGCCGGTGGCGCGCCTTACCGCGTCTTTTTCCACTGGGGGGATCGATCAAAGGACATCGCGAAGCAATTATAGACTCTTATGTGATCTGTCTCCCCTTCCCCTCTCCCTCTCTTCTTCATCCTTTGTCTCCTTCTGTCTCTCTTTTTTATGTGACCTCAGGATCATTCGCCGTGATCGCACAGAGCTGCTGCCGATCTTAATGAATCCACCGCGTTCCTCTTTGCGTTCCTCCTTGGAATTCTTTCCTCGTCCCGTAATTAATTTAGACGACTCCCCGATTGTTCCGAGCGAGCAGTCCGGATGAGTTCTCTCGCAGGCGATATCAATCTGATTATATCATGAGAGATGCTACGCCTTGCATCGGCATTCTTTCAAATGCTATTTCTTACCTTTCACTTTTCTCGCGCGATATCTTTCTCTTTGACATGATGAATATATATTATTGAGTAGTATTCGAAATTTTGCGTGAACGTGAGCATGTGTGCCACGTATATACATATGTGTGTGTGTGTGTGTGTGTGTGAATGTTTGAAAAATATATTTCATAGGTTCAATTTTAACTGAAATCTACGCATTCTATTTTTATATTGCATTTTATACATAATTATTGAAATTGAAATTTAGACAATTTTGTGTTTTTCCGGGCAATCTAGCCGGGTGTGCTATTTAATATTGCTTAAGTAAAATCATTACGTATATCGGAAGAAAGTAACTATACTCTTCTGAGATTGGAACAAGAATCCCTTTTGCAAACAAGACGACACTGTACAGATACGCTGGATTTCTCCGGTAAAGTCAGAGTTTGTTATATATTTTGGCAATAAAAATAACAGTACAAACCTGGTTTTAGTAATGAATTTTATTAATATAGCCATGCTCTCCGAATTCGCTCAAAGATCGTATTACACTCTCCATATATTCGCGCGGGCCTGATTACCGTCGAACTTGCGCTATTTTATCATAACTTCGACAACACATCGAGCCATGTAAATTAATCTTCCGCAGAGTAATATGAAACGACGAGAGTTACATGATTTACAACGCACTTAAACACGCGGTTCGTGGACTGTCAGTATTTATTAGGAGTTGTAATTTAGTTCGGTCTTATATATCCACCGCTTATCGATCAATGACAACGAAAGTATCGCCATTTTTCACCAGGAGACGATTCCCTCTGTTCTCCTTCAATCTGATTCTCAAGTTTCATTGTCTCGTTCCCAGTAGCACTCATTTCACTCGCGCTTACGCGAGCACTCGGCTGAAATATTACACGGGCACGTCCGAGTCGAGAAAATCGAACGATCTAAATGCAAATTGCATCCGTTACAAAATTTGATATAAAAATATATGTATATAGATAAGGCATCTAGGAGTTATCAGTTACGTTAATTTCATAACAATATAGCGCGTTATTCCATCCGATAAAAGCTTTCAACGCATATCACTTTAGTACTCCCATTTCACGTTAATCGTATTTCCGCAAGTTAAATACAAGCGTTTCATTAATTTCTCTTATCTCAGGCATCTTCTCGTTTTTCTTCGACATCGAATCCTGCACGCGACAGCGATTCTTTGTTAGAAGACATCATGAAAACTCGATGTTACCGACGTCGAGATAAAAACTTCGACGTTGATAACACGAGTTATATAATTTCTCGATATGATTTATTACCCCCATTGTCCGCGTTTAATATTCCTTTCATGTGCACTTTATGTTTTATTCATCGATTTACATGTATGCGCTTAACGTCGGTCTCGGTATTCCTTCCGGTGTATTTCTTCTTTAATATATGCATATTAACTTTATTATCGATTTTGATTTACAATTACATATAAAGAAAGCGTTCACAATGTGACTGTTTTCTACGCACCGTGCTCTACAAAATTCGCAGAAAACCACGCGCTTAATGTAATATTATGTAATATCGATTTCTTGGACAGATTTATTTCGTTGCGAACAATTATCTCAGGTTTTAACTATTGAATGCGAAAAACGGGCTCTTTATTCACACGTCATTGATCGCGCTAAATTGCGTACGAATAGCAAGTAATATAAATCGTTTTGCCATTATTACCGTTAACTTTGTATTACAATTATAAATTATAACACAACACACAGTTAACTGCCAGTATACGGCGAATGTATATTTTATTTGCACGAAAATAATAGAGACAGTTTCTATCGAGAATTTTGAATACCCTAAGAGATTATATGTACGAATAGGTACTGTTACATTGCGACTTGCGACACTTTATATTATTGCATTAAACATTCGCGCAAATATCCCTCCAGAGATAAGCTCCAAGTTTGACATTACTCCAATCTGCCACGCTTGCGATTGGAGTCTGATAATTTTAATAAGCACACGCAAGCAAAGCGAAGGATAATATCATTGCTTGGTGGCAAAGTATCAAAGATTGCCGAGGCGAACGAGGAAATTTCGAAGCGATTTACGTACGATCGCGAGAACTATAGCCGCACCATAATATATTAATGGAATCTGCAAGTTCCAAATACCTCCCCTCTCTCTCCCGTCTTGCAGCTCAGGGATTCGCAGGACTTCGTAAGCTTCTAATGACTGCACGAGGATAGCGCGGAGAGAGCTATACGCATAGTTTAAAAATTACGTGTAAATATACATTAGCCATAAACGTATACGTAATTACAAATGTACCTATCTATACGCGCCAACGTACCGTGTCGGTCGATACGTATCTCGGCCGAGCCCAGATACTCCGACGAAATACATTAAATCGGAAGGATTGCTTGAAAAGAGGAGAGTGGTGGGGGAGGGGAGGAAGGAGCGAGGACGGGGTTAGGTAAATGTTCTCGCAGAGAGAATTCTAGCTATTGTTTGAAGCGTATAACCCAGCACCGTGTGTTTCGTTACCTACTTAAGTAGACTATTATCGCAGTTAACCGCAAAACGGGGGTGTTTTAGTTGTGAGAGCTACGTGTTGTCCCCTATACGATCTCCGAAAGAGAGATCTCCCGATCTATCGAACGTTAGGAAGCTGAGGACAGACTGCGTCGCGCGAACAGCAAGTCCTCTCATATATGATTACGCTATATTATTTATTGTGTTTCCCATCGTATAAATTTTTTTCCTTGAATTATTCCCTGTGGGATTGACCCTGTCGATTAATCCATTGAAGCCATAATTTTGGGAAGTTTGGAGATTTTTTTCGACATGTATACTTTTCCTTTTTTGAAATATTTCTGACAATTTTTTATAGTTTACGGAACGTGCGAATTACAAAAGTTGCGCATAATTCTTTGAATACAACTATCGATATAAAAAGTGACAACTAAGATAGGCTTTAATGGCTTAATTTCTGCCTAGAACTGTGCATAATTTTACAACGGGGTACTTTTGCCAGAATCTGCAGACCCACTCGTGCCGAGATCGAGACCAGGTAACTAACACGGGTCTATATGCGTCTCGCTTTACGAGTGACGTGTGAAGAGAGTGGCGACCGAATTTCCCCAAATTTCGGGATATCGTGATATACGAGATCTTGACGTCGGAGAGACGGAGATGGATTCCCGAAATTGGGACAATTCTGCATTTGCGCGGTTGAGCGTGAATCCTCGAGCTGTCGGGCGCGAGGATGAAATCGGCAGTGAACGGTCATGAGTCATGAAGGAAGTAGGGCAGCGACGTATAACCGACGAATAAGAGAACGGAAGAAAGAAAGCGGCGGGCTAGCCGCTACAAATAAAATGCATTTTACAATTGCAGAACGTTATTCCGTCGCTGCTGCTGTGTATGTGTGTGTGTGTGTGCATTGCGCCTCATTCTTGGCAAGATATCGATCATATAGGACGTCCCGAGTTGAGAGCAAAACAAACGCGGCATACGTTCGTAATGTGCGAGTCACGTAGACATCGACCGAAATGGTGTCTATAAGAAAAATACGAGCGATACCGGTATATAAATCATAATCCATCGTATTGTGGCTCGCGATAGAATAAAAAACGTGGAAGTTGCAAAAGATCAAGATGAAAACTCTACTGATCGTTCAACGAATCTCCTTCCAGTTTGCGGCATTCTTTTGACTTTCTGAACAGCACACATCTTTCATATTCAAACATTTAAAATCTAAAATTTACTAGAATCTCGGAATTGAAATTTTAATTCTCTATTCAGAATTTGTTAAAAAATTGTCGATTTTTCGGAATATAATTGTTGTATCTGTTGATATAATTCGTATTTTTGCTATTTATAGCGCTGAATATTGACACGATTGAAATTAACCGGTTCAAATAACCAGTTTTATTGTATATTAAAAGATTCACTGCTCAAAGAGTTACAAAAAGATGATCTCGAGGTTTGATTTCGTGCAAATGGTATACGGTGTTGCCCATATTATCGACATTCATCCCTAGTAACTGTGTTCAGACCTTCGTCGAGATCCAGGAATGTCAATTCCGCAAAGGATTCGAGGTAAAGACAGATTCGAGAATCTGTGATCTGTTTCGGAAACCGCTCAGATCTGCATCTCTGGCTCGGAACTGTTGTCGTTAAACCAGTCCGAGGCCCTCTGACTTTCCGTCACGCGTACGCTGAGCTCCCTTTCGGTATATCGACTCGATCTCGTGATGGACGGGCCCCGTCTGTGCTCGTCGAAGGAGGCGAGGACCTCCAGCCTGTCGCCCCTCCTGATCGCCCTCGGTGTCGTTTCCACGGAGCTGACGCCGTCCTCCGTGGTCGCCCACGGCGGCAGATTGCCGGAAGGCATGCCCCAATGCTCGGTGAATTCCGAGCCCGATCTGGCCAGGCTGGGCTGGCTGAGCGATCTGACCAGCGAGTCCGCGCCTTCGAAGGAGCTCAAGCTGGTCAGGTCATCTCTGTCCATCCGGGCGAAGTCGCGGACGGTTATCTCGGACATCGATCTCAGATCAGCCTCGCTGCCAACTCCGGCACCCCGCGAACGAATAGAACCGCCCAGTCGGCGTGGACGGCCGACGATCTGTCCGCTCATAGTCGTGGCAGACTGCGACGTCTGGAGATGATGACTCTGGGTGCCTAAGGTGCGCGCCGAGCTGCCTCCGTCACTCTCGTATTCGTACAAAGTGGGAAGGGAGGACCGTCTGGATCTGGTGTCCCATTCCGACGATTTAGACCGCTTGTACCTCTGTCCATGGTTCTTGCCGTGGCTGGAGGACGAGGTAGAGCCGGTGTGCGTCGACGGCGGACTCAGGATTCGGATAATCACATCCCACTTCGCCGGCGGGAACAAGTTTACATATCTCGCGTCCTTGCGTATCAGCTCGTAGTCCTCCTTAACCACTGCCTCGGTCAGCAGGGTCCGCAGCGTGCTTTCCGTCGTGATGATTTCGCGCCACTTGGCACGCTCTTCGTCCGTCAACTCGGTAGCGTAACGTGGCTCCAGGACGCGCGCCAACCTGGTGTACCAATCGGCATCTGAGTCGTCGAGGGAACGACGCGTAGCGGGTGGTGGCCGGCACGGGATCTCGGCACGCGTGGTGTAAGTCGGCTCGATGTGCACGTCCGGCTCGTCGTCCGCGAGATGGTTCGTCGGCTCGTTTGTGATGGTCAGATTAGAGGCCGAGCTAACATCGGAGAAGTTCTCCCATTCCGGCGGTGGCGGCGGTAAATCTTCCGTTGGATAGTTCCTGATGGTGACGTCCCACTTGAGATCCGGCGGTGGTTGAGACCTGGCGCGGTACTCGGTGATCTGGCGACTGTGACGTTCCACGTCTTCGATCGTCTTCTTCTCCGTAACGGTACGCAGGAACACGTCGTCCACCTCGTGAGTCGTAATCTCCGGGCGACGAGGCGCGACTACTTGCGGCTCCACCAGCGGTTCGGTCATTTCTTCGCGCAAGAGACGATGCTCACGGTGTTGAACGGCGGTGTGAGTCGTGGTAGTGGACGTGGTGGGCGCGATCGGTGGCGGCGGCGGTGGGGTCGGTGCTAGGATGCTCGCCACTCGGTACTTGGCGTGCGAAGCGTCCGTCACCTCGGTCAACGAGCGAGTCTCGGTGAGTTCGGTGTTCAACGAAGTCAGGGACCTCGGCCGACGGATCTCGTGATGCGGCAATTGTTCGGTTGTCGGCGACGGGAGTTTCTCCTGGATCACGGTGGTCTCCCTCTCTGCTTGCTTGCGTAAAATCCTGGAGTAGACCGGCGGCGTCTGCTGCCGAGAGATGGTCGAGATCGATGACGCACCTCCCGGTGGTCCGTGAAGCTCGGGTACATAGGAGAAGGTCGTCATTCGGTAGGGTGAGCTCTCCAGCGAGCGACTGGTCTCCTCTCTCTCCAGAATGGTCGTCAGATTTCTCTCGAGGGCGATGCTCGCAACGTCGGATTCCGACGGCAACGGGCTCGGCGGCGGCGGCGCTCTCTTAACTCTCATCTGCACGTCGAACTTGGGCTCGATCGGAATGGCCACGGGGTGTCGCGGCACTACGATCCTCGAGGCGTTCGCGGCCGTCATCGAGGAAGTCTCCACTTCGGCGGCAACTGTCTCCGAATATAAGGAGCTCGAAGTACGCATTTCCACTTGACGCTGGACTTCATGATGGTCCACAAACGCTTTGTTGTCGTAGGATCCGGCGGAAGATACAGGCAACGAACGTTCCTCGTCCACCTATAAAAAGAGACGATCAAACAGATCGTAATGTATCGTATCGTGACTGTCTCTTTTTATTTGGTATTTATTAAAAGAATATTCAGGAAATGTCTTTTATAGTTTCTTCATGTAGAAGTATAAACAATACATAGACATTGAATAATTTATTCCAACAAATTTCGATAATATGTTCAAAAGAATTTTAATAATTTGTATAGCGGTAAAATTGAGCTTCACGATGAAAATACTTTAAGAATTTTATACATGTAGTTCGTTAATGAAAAAAGTACGAGCAATGCTCTGTTTCCATGTTGTTTTAATAAACTCTACAATCATCCGTCTTGGTGAACAATTATCGGGACTCACCTCGGAGTGGCTCTCGCTTGGATAGTCGCTCGGCAATGTGTCCGAATGATCGATCACCAGATTTGCCTCGCTACCGGAAGTGGACACGGCCGCGTGAAGAAGGGCGTGCGCGCGTGGTATCTTCAGACCCTCGAACATCGTGATATTGCTCAGAGACGAGCCGGAGAGTTTCGTTATCTCGGAGCCGGTGGCG
The DNA here is from genome assembly GCF_003070985.1 of Temnothorax curvispinosus. Classification (NCBI taxonomy): domain Eukaryota; kingdom Metazoa; phylum Arthropoda; class Insecta; order Hymenoptera; family Formicidae; genus Temnothorax; species Temnothorax curvispinosus. Next base: position 9,089 of record NW_020210953.1, on the reverse strand, counting down.
CTTTCAAACGGATGTCGATGGACCACGCGCACGTTTCGGCGTTTCAGGCACATGTAGGAACAGCCGAGACCGAGCAGGAGCAACGAGAGGAACAGGATGGCGCAGATGATGAGCAGAATCTGGAAGCCTTTCAGCGGCGGTTCGGTCACCGACGCGGGCGTTATCGTGGCCATTCTGCGGACGAAAATCAGATTAGAGCTTGATGCACGCGACCCCGGGCGAGGGAAGCAACGTCGACATTAGACGCTGCAGTTAATATAGTGCACGGGGCGGATATCTCGCACCTATCCGCAGGCGTATCGGATTGCGAGAAACAAAGGCGTGTATCGTCGTGCCATATTCTGAATACGGAGCGTTTATACTCCTTTATTCGGCTTCAACGCGGCGAGAAGGCAAACGCAGCAATATTGAGTGCGCATTTCTCGCGGATGCTTAAAAGATTAGGCAGTGGAAAGAGAGACTTATGTAATTTATGTTTCATTCAATATTAACAATACCACGTCACACATATTAAACATGACTTTTCGCGATGGTAATGGTAATTGTCAATATGTCATATGACGATAATAATTGAAGATTTTCTTAGCAGAAAGGATATCCTATTGTACATATATCTCGCTATTGATCGCTATGGACTCGTTTTTTATCAAATTATATCATTAGTTGCGAGATACAGCACGTGCAAAAGAATTACATTGAGATCTTTTAAAAAGTATAGCCTTCGAAAAAGAACCGCGCTCAGTCATAAATTCAATATCGTTTAATATCTATTTTAGTAACATTTATTCGAAACGTTAAATTAAATAATCGATATTTCCAGTAAATAAATATTCTAACGTATTTTACCGTCGGTTTTTGCATGAAACCTGCATGATACCTGATGAAACACTTTCTCGGGATAAGAATTTCAACAAAGGATTCTTACATGCTCTCTGGCGGCTTAGGAGGCGCCGGTGCCACGGGTGGTGGATATCTGCAAACTATAGTGATAACCTCGTCCCCGTCCATTTCTAATCCGGGATGAAAGCGAACCACCACATTATTGGTGAACACGCGTAAAGGATCTTGCTTTGTACCGCATCCTGAAATATAGATTATTTTCGTGTGATAAGAAGATGAATCCGTTCTGTAAAAATAAGAACGCTTTAAACAATAACTAAAATGATCATACAATTATATGCGAAACAGATAATGTGTAGAAATAGAATAACCAAAAATTATTTTTAAAAATTAAATCATTTTCAAATTCGGATATCATCTTGTTTGTGTTAAATGAAAGTTACACATTATATACATATATATACGTTCTGTAAAATCATTTAATACCTGGATCTAGAATAGTTTTATTATTGTGTATCTATGACTTACTATATTATTTTTCTTTTTAATTGAGCAATAATATATATTCGAGAATAATAAATTTTTTTATGTTTCCCGTGCTGCGAGCTTAAATTTAATACGTACCTTTCAGAGGTAGTTCCAATTTGGCGGTCGTCGCGCCCCGTCCTTTGAATATGCAAGCGCTGTTGCGATCGAAGTCGGCATAAGCCACCCCGTAAAACGGTTCCTCAAACTTGAGCTCGACTTCCATGCTACCCTGGCCGCAATTCAGATAGGCTTTCGTTCGATTTAGAAATATAATTGGCGAAATGTCGTCCAGCTTGGTGACTTTGCCGTCGAGGACTGTGCTCGGCGGCAGTCCTGGCTGATACTCGATGCTGTTGCCTTGCGACGCATAATTGCTCTGGGACAACGCAATCGGAATTGCCGTCCAGAGCAGGAGTATCAGTTTTGGCAGCATCTACAATGAAAGGATGTTAAAGCGATTTCCCAAAAAATTGACTGGTTTGGTCAACTTAAAAAAAATTGAAAACATAATACGCGAAAGATCATTGTAATAATATTATCAAAATATAATGATGCGAGAGATTAATTAATGTGATTAATTGCAGATACCTTTAATTAAACAAGAAAGAATGTTACGTATTAAAAGATTTAGCGACAAAATTAATGAGTTTGCGCGCTTTCGTTCCTTTGCTACAGAAAATTCCTTTTTATAAAACACACGATGATGTATATACACACATATGTATCGCAATGTGATGCAACGCCACGATATTCTTCAAGAATAAACCTAGCAGTCATCGCGTCTTAGTGATCCTTTTACGGCCTAAATTAGCAGCCATAACTCCGTAATAATTGTATAATGACTATGGATTTTATTGTAACGTAAGATGCGGCATCACATCAATTTCGCAATTAGCCTAATTGATGCTGTAACGAGTTCTAATAACAAATGCGACATTGCATGTATAATAGATATGTACTATAAAGATCGGTATCATTGTTTTCTCAGGTATCATCTGACAAGCATGAGGAAACAACTCGACTATCCACATTCCCACGAACGACTTCCAGAGAACGTGAGTTTTCCTTCGTATATCTCAGCTACGTCATTGTTTAGACGGATCGCTCGATTCACGTGGGACTGTACATACACGTAGGTATAGTTTGACCACCATAACACACGTCTCATTCTCCATACAAGGTGTACCAGAATCGCGCATTCTCTTTGAACTACAAATACTATAACAGAAGTAATATAGAGACGTCGATTTTTTTGTGTTACGTCAATTTGCTAATATCTTTTTTTAATTACAAAAGTTCGAAATACGCTTATAAAACTTTTATATTTCTTTCAGAAGCTTTATTTGCTTAAATTCTATTTTGCCTCCGTATAATTTTGATTTAACTTTTGATTAAGTGCGCAGCTTTGCATATATGCAAAACGACTTTTCGATGCTCCGTGTACTTTCCCTTGTGAAGGTCGAACTGAAAACGCACGGCTTTGCACATCTGTAAAGAGCCTTCTCTGTACGTACTCCATCGGTTGTCCGCTAGGACAAAAACGTTAAAAAAGGATTCAAAGTAAAGAAGAATTTTTTAAATATTTTTTTAGGATTTCTTAAGCAGTCATTATTTAAAAAATATTCTGAATGCTATGAAAAATTGCGCATTTAAGGATTAAAGCTCAATTATATGAATATTTAACTTCTTAAAAGTCGTGAAAAGTTGTGACAACGTCTCGATCGAATATTCACTAGACAAAGATTAATTCAAAATTTATGGAAAAAGTTATGAGCTGAGAGAAAAGAAGCACTAACGATTTTCGGTACACCCCGTATCTCGAGACGTCGCTCTTCTCGAGTTAGACTGCAGTTCTACTCAACTGGAGCAAAGAGAAAGCCGTTATCCGTCACGATATCTCCATTCAGGATATAAAACCGATAAACGTGGATTGTGATCTTCGATGTTCGGCGTACCGATATAATCGCGTTGAAATTCCGTAACCAGACGATAAAGTTAAACGTTCCGCGAGTTACAAGCGAGTAATTGCCGTACGGTAACGCTCGTGATCTTCTTTCCCCGAGCACATCCTTCGTTAGAAATATAAAAGTGCAGATGACATATCCCAAGTAGAACAGCAATAAGTTACAATAAAGTCAAAATTGTGTCAAAATGACGGCAAAAATGACGATTTTTGGTCATTTTATCATCATTTTGACGTCATTTTGACTTCATTGTGACTTTCTGTTCCACCTGGGATTACAAGCGTAATGATATACGAAACGATTATATCCGGCGAGTCGCTGCCTCCCCCCTTTGAGTGCTCACCTCGAGATACTGTTACGCTCGCCGCCGGTAACTACACTAAGCAAACGTACAAATTATAGGCATTACTGCTTGCGTATATAAAAATGTGTATCGGGCGCCTTCGTTCGCGTTGCAACACGCCCGTATCTACACGGACGCGCGGGCACGCACGTCGTAAAAACGCCAGACGACCGATACTACCGGCGATAATAGATTCCCGCGGAAACGCGTGAATCATTTGACTGCCGTCATATCGTTGCCCGGGGAATTCGCGATTCCGCGTGCGCCGAACATTACCGTTCGCTGAAAACTGGACGCGGCAAATTATTCGCCGTTCGTTGCTCGCCGCCGCGCCGTTTAAACCGCGCCGCGCGTGAGAAACTCACGTGTAATTCATGCCGCACCGCCTCGCATGCTCGCGCGAGCGAGAAAATGTTTAAAAAATGATCGTCAAAACTGTACTTCCGTCGAAATTCATATACCGAGAGGCCTCATTTCGATGTCTCTATTATTAAAAAAAAAACAAAGGAAAATCAAGGTCTCGAAGAGGCTTAAAAAAGGGTAAAAATAGATGTGCGATTCTAACGTTAAAAATAAAAATTAAAGAGCAAACATATTATACATTATGTCGTGTACAATAATTTAATAATACATTCTAAAGATTAATTAATCAAAAATACTAATACATAGATGTTAAGCTAACAATTTTTTTTGTTGTGAAAGTTGATAAAAGAATATCGCTAGGTAGAATACACACGTCGAAGCTCCTAACTGAGAGTTTGCACACGTGCCGATCTGTTATTGATCTTTACAGCTCAAGTGATATCGGTTTTTTATTGCTCGACTTTTGGTATCTTATGTATAATAAGTATTACATACATAATAATTAGCTGATATTAATGTGATTATTAATAACAAATTTTAACTCTTTTACTTGCAAATTATTTAATACTTTTTGTAATAAAAATTTAAATAACGGGGAATAATTATTCCACTTCAAAATAATCATGTAATGTATTCTATGGTTAAATTTGAATACAAGAAAGAAATTTTATTTATTTTATGCGAGAAATAGAGATTGTAATTTATTATTATTACTTTTTGTCAAACTTTTATGTCACGAGAATAATGAAATTGCGTGACTTTAATAAGCCAGGGAAACAGATGCGTCGTTACATTTTCCACGGCGACGTTATTTCATTCTCTCGCTTTTTATTAAAATCGTAAAAAAAATTCTTTGTTTGTTAACGTCTCGCAATATCAATCTTTTCGTAAAAATTTGTTAAATAGTAATAACAATGAATAATTTACATAATACTTTACAATAATAATTTACATAAATAATTTTACAATCAAACTGAATCAGACTTTTTAAATAAACGTGTTAAATTTAATACGCGACAGTCTATGCGTCGGAAAGGCAAGGGACAGAATATTTGCTCGATATTTAAATCAGAACGTTAAATATTTTGTAGTTAACAGATTGCCCGGCACACGTCCTTCACATCGCTGACACCGCACGGCTTGCTTGTGTCATTCGCACGGCGATACTCGAGCCGGCAGCCAGCGACGCAACTCGCTCCGCGCGTCGTCACATTATTATATCTCTCGAAACGCGATTATTCCTTGGAAATAACTACAACGTGAATACAAATTAAATAATCAACTTGCGCGATTAATTAATTACGTCTGACAACTGTGTCGACAAGACGGTTATCTAATTGTAAGCAAACGTCGCACGCGATTTACTCATTTAAAATAGAAACCGTAGCAATAGAGATTCGGAATTATACAAATTGTTTCACTGTGAAACTTACGGGCGACGAATTCCTTGAAGACGTCTACACACGAATATAACTCACGTCGCGCTTTATTGAACTTTTCGCCGATCTAATTTGCATATTCCCTTATTCAGCTCGAGTCGCGATTCGAATAGCAAGAGGCTATATCATGTCGATTATTGATCTGAAAAATTTCTGAAAAAGAATAAAATATTCGCTAATAATTATTTCAAGGTTCGATGAATATTTTGTAGTAACGGTATCAGCTGACCTTATAGTGTTTGTTTGGTACATACGCGCATTGTAGCAAGACCGGCCGCGCATCGTGTCGTCATATTTTCGCGCGACGCGAGCCGTTTCGCGTGTCGCATCATTACCTCTCGAAACGCAATCGCGATAGGTGCAAGAAGAAACCGCGAACAAATAGAGATTATTAGCCCACGATAAAGCGATTCATTCACTTGCGACAGCAAACGAGGATTCGAAACTATGAATTATCGTTTCGCGATATTTATTATAGGCGATAATTGTCTCTCCCGCGACACTTCGAATACATCTCTCGTTGCGCAATTCTAATTTTCGCAATTAAACGTAATTGCATTTTGAGACGGAAATCACTGTGTCCGGTGTGCGGAGTGACACGCAAATCACCGGCTCGCGCGTGTGATTTAAACGTAACGGAAAACCGTATTATATCAACTGTATATTAATAATACATGTATCTCGTGGAATTTATGCGGTTTGAGTTTCGATCTGTCATGTCTCAATTAATCGTTATCTCGGTTTTATCGATCGCGCCGTATCGCGCAATATCAAGGTGACGAATTTCTCGGTTACTAATAGCGAAACGAAAACGGACCGACACCGAATCAAGTAACATCGCGACGCGTTTGATTAGCGAGTGCTAATGTAATTTAACTCCGGTATTTTAACATTTATCAATCGCGTGGCATAAATTCGGTCATCATTTAGCGTTAAATTATTTATTAAAACTCTCGTTCATTCGTTCGTTGCAGTTTCGTCGCTACGAAATATTTAACTGGCTGTTCGTTTAGGAAACATTGTTGTCGAGAGCAAATCGTAGCTTGATGTTGTCATCTCTTTGTTACGTTATTTTTTTCGATATAATAAAGTGCATGCTTATTGACATCGAAAATACTGTGCAAAGTATAATTGTGCGACTATCTCGTGATGATCGTAATTAATAAATCTGTTCTGTGTTTTCATGAATGAGTGTGAGTGACACAAAATAACAACGGAGAAACGGAGAATCAAGAGAGGAGGGGAAGGTCCGGGGAGGCATCGGGCGACGGCGGAGCAACCCACGGGTGAGCAATTCATTATTATTTCATTTATTACTCTCAAAATTAATCACTTTATACGCGCGACACAATTATTTCTCGAAATGTTGGTTATTTTCGGAACTCTGTTTTAATTCAGACGTATTTTATTCTTTACAGATCAACGTAGCGTTACAACTCCGCTGTCGCGCATCGTGCCGGTGAGTAATGAATTTTATATTCTTTTTAATTTGAGATAATGGATCTGTGAAAAATTTATATCGGATGTGCAAGGTATGCAGATGTACTGTGAATGAAAATGTTACAAATAAATATAATAGTTCGTAGATCCATTGTCTTTCAAAATCGATAGAATAAATTTAGATTAGCACTATGACATTTAACCCTGAAACATATAGTGTAAGAGAGAAAATATATTTCACAAGTACAATAAGTTCCGTAAAAAAGTGGTAACGATGATAAAGTGATTTTCTCAAGAGAAAAACTGTCTCCAACACTATATCAGTAAGAATAATATCATATCTTACTCCTTTTGTGTATTACAAGATTTTCAAGAAATACAATTGAGAACACCATGGGGACATAATAAATTAATAACGATGTTTGGACAATTACATGTCGAGTATATTATAATCGTCTACATTTTTTAATTTATGTGTAGATAAATAGTGAAAAATTGAGAAAGAAATCAAAATATAACAAATAAAATACAATTTTAGAATATAAAGCTTTTACTTAAATTTCTTCATGGTTTTCTATCTCATGGATGTCGAGACGAGAAGCTTATTAATTTACGAGACGTAAAAATAAACTAATATTTATAGAATAGGAAAAAATTATTAACAGATGTTTTTCCCTTTTTCTCATATACTTCTTTAATACAATTTGAATCTGTGTTTGGCCTTTCCTTTTTTGGGTTAAATGTCATATAAAGTGCAAGAAATAATAATGCTAAGCTTCAATATGCGTATGAAATAAAAGCAGAGGATATTTGCAGGGTGATTACATAGAATATTTCAATTATTTGTTCGATATAATACAATTACTATATTAACCGCATTTGTAACGTATCGATTTTATTCTTATCTGTCATAGTCCATGTATATTGATTACCTTATATCATTTGAAACGAAGTAAAATGTCGCGAGATACGATATTGCGGAGTTGAGTGCATAAACTCTACGAAATAATATTAGTCACTTTAACTTTGTTTGCTTGTAACCGCAGCACAATTACAATCTCAACGTTGAAATCGTCTCCAATTAATTTTCAAAATACGCCATTAAAGTCTCGTACGATGGTTCTGAGATGCGCTGTATAAAAGTGAAAGACGTATTCGAAGGAACATTATCGCGCTATAAATATGGAGAACGCCAATCTAAATGTCGGACTGGCTATCAATCGTTAGTAAAAAGTAAACATAGATTCCGGTTATTTATGCCGATACTCATCCCTGTTCCTAAAATAAAACTAAAGCTATAGGCCTAAATTGCGGTGAGTGCATAATTCAAGAGTAATCGATTAGAGTGACGGATGGGATGGGCCATTTGTTAGTGCCAGATATTACGCTGGACAGAGATAGTTTAATTACAGTGGATGCGTTATATATATATATATAAACTACATCAAAAGCGATTAACAAAGTACTTTGAAGCGCACGTTATAATAAATTAAGAAAGAATAACGAAATATAAGCTATCTCACATTTATTGTTCTTTCTACTGATTATTCGATAAACGTTTGCAAAAATTTGCCGAGTTTTCGTGACTTAATATGACTATTAGAAAAACTTAATGTTAAAAGGTAATTCTTTATAAACAGAAAATTCCTTCTAAATGAATATTCTTGATATATTTGAAATAAAATTTGTATATTTTGAATATAGGAGAAAAAACTTAATTGCCAAGAAATTCAATTTGTTAAGATACCAAGTGTTAAATATTCCATATTTACGATGAAAGTGATCGCTCAGTTCTTTTTTATGAATCATTTTCGTACTTGCCAGAATTGATTTCTAAAAGCATTGTAATAATAATGGCGCGAGTTATTCCGTAAAATCACAAATGGCAGGCTTTCCGAAGGACAGTTTGTTAAAGCTCGTTAAAGACTTTACAGCTTCCTCGTTCGGAGATGAGCCGCGTCCTCTCAATTGTAAACACGCGGAAAGTAACGCGCGAGAAATCACAGAAGAATCCCATGGCAATTGTAACGTTTCCTGCTTCCTGCATGCGTTTCCTTTTTCCGAACATGCTGCAGCGGATCGCGCGCTTACTTAATTATTTAATTGATGCGCTATGCACGTGGAAAAAGAACAGTTAATAGGAAACAACAAAGCGCGAATTAATTAGCGACG